>NC_049217.1:10531595-10741595 GCF_013347855.1 Anguilla anguilla
TATAGTTCGACGTAAACTGAATTCATGTTGTCACATTCTTTCAGTTGATACAAATATTCATAAATTCATGGGACTAGAAAAAATTTCATTTAAAAATTGTTTCTCAAAGTAAAGGGCAATGAGCTATATTTAATGTTTCTACATATTACAGTTCCCAGCCTGTCATCATGGGTGATTCATACCTACTTTACGCCAGAGATAAATGTTATTCAAAGCTCAGAATCTCTTCCATGTCCTTTTCACAGAGCACTTATGAAATATACCGATTAAAATGTTTCTCCTCCATTTTCCCTTTCCCAGAACATCATTCTTTTGGGAGATTTTAATGCCGGATGCAACTACGTGGCTGGCTCTGACTGGCAGCAGATCCGGTTGTACACGGATAAGAGCTTTCACTGGCTGATCCCAGACAGTGCGGACACCACCGTTTCACACACAAACTGCCCTTACGATCGGTGAGAAAAACAACGATAGATCCATTATTCCCACCAATGCCTTCCCGGCGTTTGTTGCTCTCGTGCTCACCCGTCTGGCGTTTTCTCCAAAACAGGATCGTGGCCACCCCGACCATGATGGAAGCGGTGGTTCCTCATTCTGCCTCGGTCTACGACTACATGACCTCGCTAAAGCTTAAACTCGACATGGTGAGTCCACATACCATGCAGCCATTTCATTAGAGTATCAATATGGGATCAGTAATCACAATGACCACAACACCAAGGACATGTAAATCAGTCATGTATGCACAGGCTATTTATGTAAATCTGTGTTGGGTCACATCACCTGTACCAGCTGAGGAAGTAATGTAGAACTGTAGTCCTTTAAGGACTATGTTAAAATCCTGCTCGCAGGCCGCTGGTACAAAAGTATTGGCAGGGCTGGACTTCCACTTGCTTTACCCTTACTGGTCTCTTCTCCACCCAGGCTCTAGCAGTCAGTGATCATTTCGCTGTTGAGGTCCAGCTCTTCGGCCCTTAGGTGCGCCCTGCTTCCCGAGACAACCTCCTGCCATTTATCTGCACAGGCAATGACCAGATCAACGGAAAAGAGCACATCCAATTACATTCAGAAACATGTGGTTTTTGCAGATATCAAATAAAGTTTGAAAAAGACCATGCCAATCATTTTTGTGTAATACTAGAAAAGTGGTTTCTCTAAAAGAAAAGCCAAAACACTTTTTCCAAGTTCCCATTTCATTGTTTACACTATTTCAGCAGTGTTTTCCCACTGCTTTCCCCTTTTGAAAGCGTGCTAGTTTCCCGGATACCACATAAGAGGCTACATACATTATCTGAGTAATAACCCAGGAGGTAGTGTGTCAGTGGGAGAAAATAATTCACTGTCCATGTCAAAATGTTTTTGTTTTTTTTACTTGCAAACAGTGAGAATCCAAACAAAACATCTCTATAATGTGACCTTCAGAGAGAACGAAGGCGTTTCGGTTCATTAGTACAAAAGTGAGTGAGAGCTTTTCCTTCCTAAAAGGAAACGGCCATTTTCACAGTAAAAGCAGATACCAGAATGAAAGTTTAACAGACAGGCCAGGAGCCGCTCGCACTGCACCGGTGGCAGCAGCAACCATATCATCATCATCACCACAATCTCCATTGCCTCTTCACACCCTAGTCTCACGCCTTCCTCTTCCTCAGACTCTCCATGTACATTCGGAGAGACTTCTGGATGGAGTCCCTGGTGATGAAGCTGACAAAGTTGTTGATATCAGACTCCCTGTTGGAGACCATCTTGTCGATGGTCGGCTTCCTCATCATGGACTTGGTGATCTGACGGGCATGGTCTAGGGGGAAAAAAAAAAATACAGACCGGGAGACTACGTTGAGAAAAGTCAAAATCGGAGTCTCACAATGGCTTTTATTTATTTGAGTACATAATTTATCTGGAAAAGCCTTTTATAGATTAAAGACAAGTTAGTCCATTCACAAATATGCTCTTCTATTTGATATGCAAATGTACAGTCAAACTGCAGTCCTGACAATTTTCTGCAAAAAATGAAATGGTGCTTTCCCAATTTTTCCACCACTTTCGCTTTATCCCAACAAATTTACCCCATTCTTCTTTTCTCCCTTAATTTAGAACTTCCAACCATAACTGAGGCCCATCCCATCCCATGACTTCTCTAAACAGTAGTATGCATGTCCTCCCTATAGGTCCCAAACCACACTTTAAGAGCCACTGAACCATGTCATAAAAATTGAGAGTCTCAACCTGGGATAGCAAACCACTTGGCCATGGTCTCCATGGCAGTGCTCACGACCTGGTCCTCCGGCACCAGCTGGTCCACCAGGCCGATTCGCAAAGCATCCGGGGCGCTATACAGGAGTCCCAGCTGCAGTGCCAGCTCCGTGGTCCGGTGTCCCACTGTGTTCGCCATTGTGTCCTTAAACCTGCAAAGACACGCAGAAAAAGGTCCAAAAGTCCTCATATTTGTGTGTGCTGCAGTTTATTCCATTTTGGTAAGGTGAGAAACCGATTGCTTTTCGTTACACACTGACAAGCCATGGTTTTCCAACAGAGGTTCCCAAACCTTTTCTTCTTGAGGCCTCCTAAAATAGAGGGGTCAGACCCCAGGCCTGGGCTGCAGGGTTTACTTTTTGGTGCGTTTCAGCACTTCAGTGAGCAATTTAAGTCAATGATTGGTTCAAAAGTCAATTGGATCAAAAGTCCACATACCTGGTTTCCAAGGCATAAGATGACTGCCAGTTTGACAGGAAACCACAAAAACCTGCAGACACTGTAGCCCTCCAGGACTGGAATTTGACACCTTTATCCAATCACCCACATCAAGCTGCAATGCAGTGGCAACTTAACACACGAGTACATTGATGTTTATCTAAAAAGAAACATATCTATGGATCTGACACATAAATTAAGAAAAACATACTGTATGTAAGAAATTCCAATGAGTTAGCAAGAACATGTTCACTAGTAAAATTTCATGTGACGATAATATACAATTTATGAATTTGGAATGTCTGTGTCCATTTTCTCCACCCCTATCATGCCGCATTTACACAGGTGTTTGTATCGGTGTGTGCGTCAAAAGGAATTAAGATGCTTGAGGCTGGCGGTGCTTCATCAGAACACTGCAGCCTTCTCACCAGAAGGGCGCCACAATTCCCAGCTGGGTTTCGTTGAGGCCGATGCCGTAGCGGGGGTTTTCAGCCATTATCCTGTAGTCACATGCTAAAGCCATCAGGCAGCCCCCCGCCGGACTGGAGCCCTGAATGGATGGAGGGATTAAAGAAAAAACATTTTTAATCAAGAGAGTAGGCAAACTCATTCATTGCCTTTGCATATGTTTTTTTGAAAGCCTGATCATAATTATTCGGTGCTCAATGGCACAGTGTCATCTACTCAGGAGAGCACAGACAAGCATGCGCTCTCCTTGAAGGCACGTGATGCCAGCAGCTGTTTGTTATCGCAAAGTTTGTGAGCCGGGCTTATGCAGATGTGAGTCCGAGGAAGACCTTTGGGTGCAGCTGAACAGTTGCACTCGTTAGAACCGGAGTTGGGTGAGGGGGGGGGGGGTGGGTTCTGGTGCACAACGCAACACTGTAATCCTGGCTGACTGAAACCCGCCCGTGTTTGGTTTACTTGACACTTAAGCAAACTGCACTACTGGCCACAGTCATCACGAGCACGGTTTGTATTTGACACCAGACAATGAGGCCTAGAACAGTTTAACAGGATCATAAGGACTCGGACTCGCACTTACGTTTACAGCAGCTATTGTCACCATGTTGGAGCCGTACAGCTTCAGCCACATCTCCTGAACAGCCTTCCAGAACTCTCCGCAGTGTTCCGGACTCTTGCCGTACATCTCCAGGATGTCCAGGCCCGCGGAGAAGATCTTTGGCAGGGCCTGCAGCACATCACATGAAAGTGACAGAACTTCAACGTAAAAAGGAGGACATTTCCACATGCAAAATGCAACATTTGAGGAGGGAAGAGGATGGAACATGCTCAGGTGAGCCCAGGTGAACCCAGGTGACTCACAGAGGTGATGACCAAGCCCCTGCAGCTCTTGTCCAGCTCCAGTTTCTCCATGTTGATGGCAAACTCAGTCAAGAAGTCTAGACTGAGACTGTTCACCGGGGGACTCTGTAACCTCATCACTGCGATCCCTGCATCACAAAAACGCTCCGGTCACAACACACATTAGTGAACTCCAACAACTAATTAAAATTTATAGCAAGTAGTGTTCTATTGTTGTATGATGTGCTGTCCTGGAGTCAACATACATTTCAGAATACCTTAGACTAGCTTTAGATAGTAGCCATGACCTTTAACTTAGTTACTATTATCAGATATGGCCCATTGCCTGCATGTTAGATTCCCACTGACATGACTGTCCCAAGGTCATGTCACACTACAGACGGGCGGTGACTTTTACCAGTGCTGCCGTCTAGGTCCACTTTAATTTTTGTGCCAGACGACGAATGCCTCTGATTTGACATGAGGTAGGGCAAGGCGGTGCGACTGATCCCATTTCGACCGTGGACAGACGTCGGGACAACAAACGGCGCCAGTCTCCCTGTGAAAGCATTAAGGTGGCATTAACATCAGCGGTTTCCCCTGGGTAGTTATGTGCTATAGCTGCCTAGCCAATGCTGCAGAACAATTTGTTTGCTAGCTGTATCATCCACGTCCTTGTGTACTGTTTTAGTACAAACTATTAATTACAGCTTGTTTGATAGCAATCTAAAAGTTAGCTAGTATCACAAGCCGCTGATGTGTTCATGTGGTTAGAGCGAAACTTTCCCCAATTGTTAGCCAGCTCGCAACCTTGAATTTGCACGACGTTTTAACACGTATTAGCAGAATTGCAAGGTCTAGCTAGTACAGGCTAACGTTATTATTCCTGCCACGCTATTAAGATGGCCAAATGGATAAAGTTAGCTGGAGTTACCGTAGTTATACAACTTAGCTAGCCAGCTACTTTACCTACCAACACGATTTTAATGCACTTTCTCCGCTAACTTGTCCGGTTTTCCGGAAATAGCATTTTGCTAGAAACAAGCAAGTTAGCTCATCTCTAGCTCGATACCAACTTATTTCTATCGTCCTACACCTAGGCCCACGTTTTTAGATTATAACTAGCTAGCTCAACAGCAAGCCTACAAGCCAAGTGTGACTCTACAGTATGGAGCTACAGTCTATTAGTCAAACATTACATAGCGTTGGATAGCAAGCTAGCAGTTCGAACTAATGCAAATGTTAACTAATGTAATGAACGGTCAGATAGCCACCGATTTCAACTAGCTATGACCTTTGTCCCAGTTTCCATTCAGGTAAAGCAATTCGCGAATAAAGATCGAAATTCAATAGCAAGACAATATATAGGCAGCGCATACTATAGCTAAGTGCCCACAGCGTATTTATTGTCTTACTGTTAGGACAGTGGTAATTGCAATAATGCATTTTACGAACCCAAGAGACCGTACTTTGCAGACTGTCTTAGTGCAGTTGCCATTTCCCTCGGACGAAGCTGACCCTGTCAACTGGGCGTGCGCTTACGTGCTCCTACCACAAGCAAAGAGGCGTGATGTTTATCATGATGTTTTCACACCTGATTGGTTCGCTTAACCTTATTCTTGCTGTGGGATGAATGGGAAACAAAACCTACAAAGTTATGGGACAGAGTTTTGAAGTGCGAGTGTCCTACATATGATAAATATCCCATTCGTCTCAAGATTTGGAAAAATATTGCCCCATGGGGTAGTTCAGAAAGTAGTGTTACTGGATTTAAAACAAAACACAACTAATGGCTTGATTTCTTGAATTTCTGTTTTACACGACCTTATAGAGTATAACCACGTATGTTTTTACAGCTATTGGCCATAGCTGATGCCATAGCTTCTTCATTCACCATGCAAAAGCATAAAATCATATTTTGTCCCCACTGAAAAAAGTGTAGGCCAGAATAGGTTCCAAGCTGGTTAATGATGATAGATTACTGGTCCAAGCTGGGAAATGCTGGTTTTATGCTGGTCAAGCTGGTAGATGAGCTTGATCATGCTGGTAATGAGAATAGATATGCAGGTAAACTGATGGTCATGCTGGTTGAACAGCTGGTTCCAGCATAACTGGCCTATTCTTTTTTTCAGCAGGGATGTGTATGTTAGGAGCAACTGTTCTGTGCTGGGGAATAAAATACTGACAACTCCAAAAACATACCCCAACTCGCTCTTGCATTGTATCATAAGAGGAAGGTGGGTTAAAGTCAGCCAGGGTTAATCAACTTACTGCTGTTTAGGCACCCCCTGACTCCAAACCAGCAGCTCACAGATTACATCATCCTATGAGAGAAATACACCGATCCTCTATATAACCCTAGCTTTCCCAAGTAGCACGAGTGGACTGTAGTGGTGAAAACAGTTACTGGCTGATGGGTGAGTGTATGAGAGAGCATTGCTTGCTTCAGCTGCAAGTTCTCTCTGCACTGCAAGTTGCCCAGCATTGGAGTAAAACCGTAGTGCAGTGGTCTCCAACCCTCGTCCCGGAGAGCTACAGAGTCTGCTGGTTTTTGTTTTCACCTGAAAATCAGCACCCGTTTGTGTGTAATCAACTGCTCTAATTGATTCATGAAGTGTAGAGTCACTACGAAAACCAGCAGACCCTGTAGCTCTCCAGGACCACTGCCGGAGACCACTGCCATAGTGCAATCACCAAATCCAGATGGAAAGAAAAAGGGCGAACCATCCCCAATCCAAAATAAAATTGGTGGAGCAAATTATGGCCTCCAGACCAAAAATAAAACAAAAATGAACCCAAAATAAACTATGCCATTGTTTCCAGTCATTGCTTCCATCACTTTGAATGTTAACTGGTTCTGCAGGCAATTGGTGAGGTTTCCAGTCTTCCCTCAATGCATAAAGCTGCATTAATGACAATCTTTTGCCAATGGTTTTTGGTATCACTCAATAAGAAAGTATCTTGGTTTTTAAAAAAAGTTATTAAAAATTGGCTCAGATAGCTGAACCTAACAACACACAGAAACTACTCCAAATAAATGGGACTTGAAACTGAGAAGTTGGTTTTGTGTGGCTCATGTCAAAGGCGAAGTTCAAGTGGATTCTGCTTCAGAGCTCTAATCTGCAACGGTTGCCAGGTATGCTGATGGTGAAGTGAGACACCGGAGGGGGGAGGGGGGTTTGGCAGTAAGACTTCAAAGAAACAGAGACTGATCAAATCCCGACTTTATTAAAAGATACACATAAATGTCAATAATAATATTGAAAGGAGCGATAATCATTCAATGGTTTTTGTGCAAATCCAAGTCTAACACAGAATATTGACCACTTTATCATACTTTCGACTTTAAAAACAGAGGGGAAAAAACACTTGAAGTGATTCATCTTCAGACAAACGTTTAATTTGCGCAGTTTATCAGGGTTTTTGAAAAAACATTACATTTATAGTAAACTTCTTAAAAAAAGGAATTCCTCATATTCATGCAGGACACAAGACAATATCACCAACATTCTAATTTTCTGACTTATTCTGAATGACATTTAGATGTATATCAACACTGACAATATTTATCCTTTTAAAAAATAAAAATGTAGTTTGAACATCAGAACAGACTGAATGCAAACTTCTATTTTTCTATTTTTTGTACATCTAATTCTACGGTAATCAAAATGAAAATTGCAACAAAAAGGAATCAACATTTTATTTGCACAACACTGCAAAAATCTTCACCTGCTGTTTTGTTTAAATCATTTCAGCTTTTCCACATCCATTGTTAAAATGAAGATGCCACAGGAATTTACTATTGAGCATACTAAAGAGACTCCCATACACTTCCTTTAGTAGCCTCAAATATCTGCAAAATATATTGCTTATGCATGCATATCTTACATTTCTCAAAGGCATTCTTCCATATTTTGTAAGCGTCAACAAAACAAATATCATAGAGCATTCTGACTATTATTTGGTATATTACACATTCAGTGTTAAACAAAAAATGCATTTCAGTGCAGATTATACCTGGAATATGATGTGTCTGTTAATCAAAATAGTGAGATTTAAAATACTTTCTTGAGTAAATGACTACCATAGCATAGCCTTGGCAAATGAAAACAAAACCCTGGATAATGTGTCAAGTGGATAAATCACCACGAATAAGTACAACGACCATTTAAACTGTTTGTGGTGCATCTCTATTCTGTACAATTCCTCTTTATTTCAAGACTTGTTTTTATTTATTTTTTTCTTGCTTCTTTCCCTTTTTCTTCATCTATAAATGTTTTTATTTTTGGGGAACTTAAAAAAAAAAAAGGTAACTTGAGCGCAGGACATTGGAATCTGGAGATGCAGAAAACCAGAGGAGGATGAGGATGGTAACACCATGAAGCAAGCCATCAGCAAAGCTTTTTTCCTCACTGGGGGGAGCATCTACACTGAGAGAGCTTTACAATATTAAATTATTTTCACAATTCTACACTAAGGACCTGGGAGCGACTCCTGCACTAACCTAGTTTCATCCGTTTTTATTACGATTTCTCATCCGGTGCCCGGTAGGCTGGGCTTATCTTCGCTTCCTTTGACGTGGGCTTCATTAGATTATGTTCATACTGTAGGTCACATGCCAGAAGGCTTTCTAACTCATTTCTTCTCTGTATTCAAAGCATGCAGTAAGCGGGACACAGACAGTGCTTCAAGTAAAGGAGTCTAAATCAGTGCTGGGAACATGTACGGTATGGAATGTTTTGGTCACAGATTATGGGTTTGAAAGGGCCACCTTGATTTTTCTCTTTGTGCAACTCCCACAATCGTCTCTGATTGGCCTAGACACGTCAAAAAGGGTCTACTACATACAAGTGCAAGGATTTCAACTATTTAAGAAAACATTTTACACAATTTCACTGGCTTTTGAACTGATTCTCCTCTCTGTCACTACTCTGCATGTCCATCCAAACTACACTCACTGTCCCAACCCCACCCGCTGCCCCACCCACTTCCCCAACTTAGGCCCAGATTAATACACTTATCACCTGCGTGTGCTTTTTTTTTTTTTTTCTTTTTTCTGCACGGCTCTAGACACAACCCAACCTCCTCCTTGAACATTTGTTTTTATTTTTTGGATATGCGTGTCACATTCACGCACGGTGGTGGGGGCTGGGGGGTGGGTGTGCCTGCCTGAAGGGGGCGGAGCCTGCCCTACTCATCCCAGTCCTTCTTGATCTGCAGGTTCCACTCCCAGGACAGGTGGTCGGTCTTGTCATCATCGGTGAAGTGGGACTTGATGTGGTACCCGCCCCGCACCAGCATGCCCTTAGGGGCCTCCTCCAAGGGGGTCATGAACTCGTGCTCTTCCACCCGTGGCCCGTAGCTGCCCACCATGTACACTGCCTTATCCACTGTGGGGGAACCAATGGGGGGGTGGTCAGTGTCTGTGCACACTTAGCATGGCCAAAATGTTTGCTCAGTACAAAAACTGGAAATGGCTTTATAAAAAAATTAAAAAAAAAATTTTCTCCCTTATATTCCAAAACATACCATCATTTCATATATTAATCATTTACAACCAATTTTACCCACAATATTTTAATCTTTCACTCCTAGTTTGGAATGCCCAATGATATGTTAAAGCCAAGCCTAATGACTGAATCCTGCATACTCAGAACTCAGACAATCAGGGTGTCCTCAGATTACAGCTGTGAACAATCTAGGATAAAACCCTCAGTTTGGGGCCGAATACAAAGCGAATATTGACAAGACAACAGCAGCATCAATAAGAGAAAATGAAAAAGGAGAAAGGTAGAAAAATCTAACTGTTCAATACTGACAGGTAATAACTATCTGCCATAACCCTGTACCTATCAAGGAGTGAGTCAATTAATTACTTGACTTGCAACAAAATAAAACACATAAATGATACATGAGTGTTTAGGTTGAAACAACGTTAATTCTGCGGTTTGGTACAATGGCTGAATTATCGCAGTAATATTACATGTCATTAATATAGTATCAACTGACCACCAATTCTTGACATTGGGGACTTTTTATTTACAAATGTCCTATATTTCCTGTATTTTCTCATCTATATTTAATAAGCTAGGCTCCCTAGTGATAAAGTAGTGGCCATGTAACATCACATGCATTGCCCATGCATGCATAAATATGCACTGTGTAGCAGTGCAGCAAATTGGTTAGGGAACTGGGCTTGCAAATTCAAGGTTGTGGGTTCAATTCCCAGGCGTACCCCTGAGCAAGGTGCTCAACCTGAATTGCTTCCGTACAAATGTGCAGCAGTATAAATGGATCGCATGTGTAAGGAACATAAGCTATGAAAGCCACTGTGAATGAGATCTGCTATGTCTGAAATGTAGATTGCGCACACAACACAAGGTGAACTCACCTCTCAAGCCTTTCCTATAGGTCAGGTGCACATACTTCAGTCCAGACACAATGTCCCTGTTGACCTGTTGGAAGCAGATGGGACAGAGAAACAAGCCAAGGTTAATTTCCAATCACTGCGACCATCGTGAGGCTTCCGGTGCCTGGACACTCACCGTTACCATGGCAAGACACGCCTGCGGGGAAAAACTGCCTTAGCAACAAGCCACCGCTAGGTGGTGCCTTGTCAGTCTGGATCACACAGGCCACGTCTGAAACTGCTTGCTTGCCTACTATTGAGTATAAAAATTGTTTACTCAATAGTAAGCAAGTAAGCCGTTTTGGGCACAGCCAGAGTGTTGTTATTTTGGTCTAGAATGAGAAACGAAACTGCTTCTCCTAAACCATATAAAGCGCACTGAAATGTAAGCTTCCAGATAGCATGCCCTTTTATGATGATTTTTCAGGCTCCATTTCAGCTTCCACAGCCAGACAGTTAACCGAGAGAAGCATTTGTTTTTATTTGTATTTTTGCCCACTTACATGTTTGGAAACTTCTAGAGCAGAATGTTCTTGGTGTTATATGACCTTCTGGGCGTACGTGAGATGTGAGAAAATCTGCCGTGACATCAGTCAAGAGACTCTGTCAGCATCAATTGTTTTCTCACCTCCCACCCTCTCCTTCCACCCCTTCAGTGCTAATTAAATTACAGTTCTCGTTCAGTACATCCAAAAATACGTATCTCCAAAAAAACACACTGTGACCCGCGCTTTTTGGTTTGTTTATTTTTTCCCTCAGAAAACTATTTTTTAAATCTAACTTGTTTTTGGTTATTTTTAGGGACAGTTGGCCGGTGGCTTGGGAAACTGCGCTTTGTGCATACACAGGCCATTAATGTGCCCCGGGGATACGACACTTTGGGACAGGAAGTACGGTACGATGGGCGGGGCTCGTTTCGACCACCCGGGTCCCTCCACCGTGGGGTGCTCCCAGTTTGGAGAGGCGAGAGGCTACCCCTCTGGTGACCGCTGGACAGGGGCTAGAGCTGACTGGCGGATGGAGGGGGCGTTGAAAACAACAGTGGAAGGGGCTGCAGGGCAGGGTCATGGGAGGACTTTGGAAGGTGGGATTTCCTGCATCAGAAAAGTTAATGCAGTTCCATCTTATTAGTTTTTACTTCGGTACCATTTCAGAATTTAATTTTGTCAAATGAATAACATTTTTGAAATGAACAGAATGTTTCCCAGATTAAACTGAACGACAGCCTCAACCTAAGACATGTGATCAGGTAAGGTAGACCTTTCAGTCACAAAAGGCAAGGTTGACAGCTCACAATCTTTGTTCACCATTTTGAAATGGTCAGAGTGATAAAGCACAAGAGGGCGTATCACTGTCTAGCAGAAACTACAGGACAAATGCCACTTGCAGGTTATCATCTTTTATATGCATATTCTTAGAATATATATTTTATATCTGCCCTTCCATTCTAGTAGAAGTTCACTGTGTATGCAACAGATCGGAGAGGCACTGCAAACCCACAGTCCCACAGTAGAGGGCGCACTGTAAAACATATTATTGATGGATTTGATGTGCATTCCTAGCAAAAATAGCTGCTCTGGGATTTTAAATGGCTTCAACATGTCACCCCAAAGACAGCTGGGTACATTCTGTATTGCCAGCTAACCTGCATTACTTATCAGCTTAACAGACAAGCACATATGTGTACAGCCAAATTCCTTCTTGACATTGTACATATAAAACTGGACACTTATTGCAGAAATTCAGGTGAAGAACATTATTAAAGGCACAATGCCAGTCTGGAAACGGAGCCTGCAATCCCTGTGTCACAGCCACAAGTCCAGAACAGCTACACCAAGCTACACCCCCACCCATTAGGAGCGATAGAGATTTTGGACTGGGACTTTTCACAAAAAGTTCCTGTCCCCCTTTGCATTACTGAACTTAAAGTTCTCCAATTCCGTTCAGTTGTTTAAAATGGGGACTGCAGGTCGCCCTCAGCCAAGTGAGGAAGGAAATGCTGCAGTGTGTACAGCCTCACTGTAAACTGGCTCTAACCCTAACCTTCCAGAACCCTGCCCCATTGTTTCCGGAACATTCTAAATATTCCACTACACTGGGCAGTGGCCCAAACTGGCGATGGTCTTTTATAAAACCATTGGGGTGCATTCAAACACATTTCCAGCACAGGGCCAAACTGATCCCAAGAGGTCGGACGGCAGCTTGTGATAAGGGGCTATGATTGTGTAAAGGCATTCCATGTACCTACTATGTATGGGTATCCTCATGGGCCTGTGTGCAACAATTAAGTAACAGGGAGAGAGTGAGTGAGTGAGTGAGTGAGAGAGGGATGAAGAGAGACAGAAAGAGAGAACAGGGGAGAGGGACAGAAAGGCAAAAGGACAGGAGAGAGAAAGCAAGAGAAAATGCTTTTCACATTTTTATTTATTTACTTCATTGTAGTTTTCCCTTATTAGTCCCGTTTGTCTTGAGTCTTGCTTCTTCGTGAATTCCTCTAGCTATTGTTATGTACAGTTATGCCGATAAAGCAAAACTGGACTGAACTGAGAGTCGGGGGAGGAGAGCAGCCAACGGCCTCCAGTCAGCTGAGAACTAACACTTACTTTGAAATGGATCTTCACCTTGTAGTCCACACCCTCCTTCAGGGTGAAGTTCTGCTTCTTCAGGGCTTCCAGGTCACCTGCAGTAAGACAGTGGCACACATCAGCTCTGCTCAGTCTCTCCTTCACATCCCTG
The DNA here is from genome assembly GCF_013347855.1 of Anguilla anguilla. Classification (NCBI taxonomy): domain Eukaryota; kingdom Metazoa; phylum Chordata; class Actinopteri; order Anguilliformes; family Anguillidae; genus Anguilla; species Anguilla anguilla. The sequence goes on from NC_049217.1 coordinate 10,544,734, forward strand.
TCCTCCGTCTGGAACTCAGCATCTCTGCTGTATTGAAGTGAGGATCTGCTTTTATAAAAACATGCAGTTTTCAAAACACTGACAAGACAACCCTTTATATGCGTCTGTTATTTAGGCATAATGTCATTTTAAATGGTTTTAACCAATGATACACTACAATTATACACATACAATTAAAATGGATAAAAAAAACGTCAGAAAACAAATACAGGAAAGACACCAAACGGACTACATAGCCTAAATTATAGCCCTTATTGTCCTAATATTGACTATAGTCAATATTCAACAAGTGCCTTATAGAAGATTGAATCTGGACAGTTCTGACTGGTCAGCAGCCCCACAGGGTGGCACACGATTGGCTCGAGGGTCACCCAGAGGCGTTTAATCAGCCAGGATGATCGCATCTCATGACGCAGCAGTGATCGTCGCGGTCAATCAAGTGCACACGTTCAACCTCTTATGCCGCGCATGAAGGGTCTTCCTCTGACTCATATCTGTGCGAGCCTGACTCTGGTGGGATAACAAGAGGCGGCTGACGTCATGTGCTTTAGAGGAGAGCTTATGCCTCTCTGCACTCTGAAATCAATAGCAAAGGCTGCATGTTCCAAATTGGGGAGAAAAAGCATTAGATTTATTAATTAATAATATCAAGGAACATACCATGCCTGGGGGCGATGGGGTAAGTTTGGAAGAGATTTCCTGTCAGGGAATCTTTATTTAACCTAATTGCTCAGAAAAATCACCCAATTATGGACCAGCTCCTTTGTGCAATGGTTCCTATGCCCGACCAAGATTCTTTCACAGGGTTTAAAAAAAAAAAATAAAAAACCCCATTCACCCCTTCCATTGAACACAAGCTACACTGTCCAAACGGTTATTGTGAAGCGAGCCACTGGTAAGTTTCCTTAGCATGGCCGTGAGTACCCTCCCTTACACACTGTGTCACGTTTTAACATGCAACTCCCATGGTGAAGACACACTCCCTCCCCTCACCAACCCCACTCCCCCCCCCCCAACTCCACCTCTGCAAACCAGCAAGCCCTTGATCCTGTGCTGGGGAAGGGAATATATACAGAGCCCCCCCATTCTTTTTTCAACCAGCGATGGGAGCTAACTTCAAAGTGAGATCAGAGCAAACATACCCGGGCTATTTGCATAAACCCAAAGGCAGCTCATTTGAGAAGTGCCAACTCTTCTCTTTTTTATTTTCCCCTATGCATGTTACTAGAAACAAGTAACCCCCCCCCCCTTTCCCTTGGGGTGAGGGGGGGGGGGGAGCGGTGATGAAACCTTCATTAATGCAATGCATTCCAGTGGCAGGGAAATATAGGTTAGTGCCAAAGATTAAATGCACTACCTGCTCATTAAACACACAAACGCTGTCCAAGAACAGCAAGATAAGGACAACAGAGATACTCACAGGGATACACATTAACCCTTAACTTTCAAAATTATGCAAAGAGGTACGCAGAGGTTTTTATTGTTCTTTTATTCCTTTATTTATTTTTTCCTCTGCTTAAATTCTAACCACAAACGAGACCCGTGTGGAATTTCGTTTGAACAAGGATCTGTAGTTTGGAAAGCTGCGGCTAGCAACAGGAGAGTGAGGTTTTGGCTACAATGAGCTGTCAATCTAGACCTTGCCCTCCAAAGCACAACACAATGATTGGTTCAAATCATGCAGTCACTGACAGCATGTGGTAAGCTTCAGCCATTTTGGGCTTCAAGTCTCACTCTAAAAGCCAATGCAATAAGCTAGGGGAAAGCCCACTGACAGCCTTCCTCAAGCTGAAATATTATATTTTCATTTATTTGGAAACACCCCTCCTAATTATTTGTCCAACTCCTACCAAATTCGGTGCAATATCAATATGACTATTCAAAGATTTTTCTCCTTATTGTTCCTTTTAAATACGCCTTCTGCTTTGATTTCCTTGCTGATTTCATTGCCCGGTGCATTTTTCCAAAATCTCCTTCTCTATATATGGGGGTTGAGTCAGCAATCTGGCAACTCCGCTTGCACCTCATGGGACTGGAGTTTGCAAATTTGCTTCAGCTCAAGACAGAATCACAGCCACTGCCAGAGGCATTAACCCAACTAACACAAAATGTTCTCACAATGTTACTGGAATGTTTTTAAATAACATTGCTATTACATGGCAGCAGCACTGAGAGAATGTTTTGTGTTAGCTGGGAAGGTACCATTCAACGACTTCAGGAGGGTACCCTCACACGTATCCAAATTAATTGAACAATATGTGGATGAACACAGTCCTAGTCCAGCCTTCCCTGCAGCAGAAATGGATTAACAGTCATGCTGATGACAGGTCGCAAAAGAAACAGGAGGCCTTCCTTAGCGGATTGAGAAGGGATTACCCTGATTTCTGGAGTTTCTGAGAGAACGAAAGCATTATTTGGCATATTTTTGTTTTAAAACGGGACGTAAAGCAGAAAACACAGAAAGTGAGAAATCCAGAAAGCCCAGTTAAAGAAATACACTTTTGGTACAAAGAATAAAATCCTGCAGCTAGTTTGATTTGTATTGAGTCTGAAATAAAGTGCATGGCGGAGGGGCCCAGCTGGCACTGAACTGGGCAGCATTAGATTAGGGAACATGGAGAGTGGCACTGCATTAAGGACTACCCTTTCACATTAAGCCTGTTGCTTTAGGGTCCATTACCCTCAATGGGAGAAGCTACACTGTCTCACTGCTGGGGCTTGCTCCTCTTTGGGGGGGGGGGGGGGGGGCATGTGACATTTTGCAGTTCTTAAGGCCACAATAATAATCTGGCCTTTAGATCTGCATTAGCAAATGAAATAATAATAATAATAATAATAATAATAATAATTAGATACTTCGTAAATGCATAATAAATAGGAAACCTTTTGCTTTTCTGATGACACAACAAAGAACCCTTTTAAAAACAGTGAGTCAACATTTTCACTGTTCCTGCAAGGCCAGATAAGATCTGATCCAAGACAGAGAAACTTAATTTGATCACACTGTTCCAACTCAGAAATAGCCAATCAGATTGCACTGATCCAAGGCAGAGATACCCAATCAGATTGCACTAAGTGCTCCCACATGCACCGAGGAGGATTCAGCTCTATTAAGTATCCATTTTATGTCTGGCTGTACTGTACCTTTGCTGTACTTGTTGTTGGCCCTGTGATGCCTATTTAATATATACAGTATACTGACAAATGAGTCTGAATTGCACAACTACTAATACTCAAATTACTATTACCACTACTACAACAACTAATTATCACTACCATTGTAATTATAGTAAATCAAGGCCTTGGTGACAGACTCAGTAGCACCACCTGCAGGCTAAATCATGTGCAGTGCGGAAATGTGAATAGTAGCGGGGCTCATGAGGAAGTCATGCAAGACTTCCTCATGAGGAAGATGCAAGAAAAAAAAAAAGAGAAGCTGACAGCAGCACTGCAGCTCTTTCCTGTACACGCGCCACCTTCCTGAGCTTGTGGCCAGAGACACACAACGGTTTTCTGCATGTGGGGAGGGGGCGGGGGCGAGGGAGCGACTCTCCACTCTGCACCTCGCGGTTCAGGTCTGCTTCTCCACCGTCAAGACCGCCGGCAACGCTCGAGACAGGCCAAGTGTTTTTAGAGAGAAAGGGACAGACAGGGCACAAGGGTCTCTCCATCGCCTAGCAACAAGCTGACCTCTGGTGACAGTGCAGTTTGTGTTGCAATGGCTGCCTTTACGTTAGATGAAGGGAAAAAAAATGTTTTTGTGTGTGTGTGTGTGTAACTAGATTTGTTAACAGATCTGAACTCCTTTTCAAGGGCACTTTTCACCAAAACACAATGATTTGACAGCTGATCCTTTAACTCAGAAATAGCATTTGCATACTACTAGTTGTGTGTCCTTTTGTGTCTGAAACCAAAACCTGCATTCTGGAACCAGTGCATGTCCCCAACGTTCTGCTGTTGCCTGGAGACAAAAACACAAACGCTAAATCATCTGGATGGATCAGTCTCCGGCTCTGCGCCTGCCCCCTGCCCATCCGGATACGGATAAGAATCGGCTCATCTGAACGGCTCCTGCGCTGGCTTTGGGTTTGTTCTAGTTTAGTTTTTCCTCCCCAGTGATCAATGCCGCTCAAATGATGAGCGAACTCACTGATCTCTGCCGTATCTGAACCGCTTGATGTAGTGGCCTCGGGGAACAGCAGGATCCATACGGATGATTTAAGGACCACTACATCCATACAGCGTCAATAAAGCAACAACAACAAGACATTGGACTCCAGGGGTTCAGGACCTGAAATAAAGCAGGGGTATCGGTTTTAAAAGGTAAAGGAGGGACCAGTGTATCAGCCAAGGATCTTTCACTAGATTCCCCGCTTTAATGATCTGCCATCATCGTTATTCCCCACCATTGCCCGGCTGGGGATGACATCACCGGTCTTTAGACAGAAGTGTTGAGTCACTGCGATGCAGCATGTAATGTTAATGTCAATACCAGGCCCCACTGATCCAAGGCTCTCTTTGCCCAGCCCTTATTCACCACAGCCAGGCAGGGGTTTTGTTTTTATCGTCACGGCGATAAGGGGGAACGTTTTCTGTGTCAGACACACGGTCAGTACTGTTCCCAACGCGGAGCATGTTAGCTGTTTGTTAGCGTCAGCTTGGTACAATGACTAACAGAAGCTGCTAGAAAATGGTGGCTAGAAAATCACAAATCAGATCTGTGGTTGGCAACGCCTATGATGGCGCTGATTTGATGAAGGAGCTTCAATCAAATCAGTGCCATCATAGAGATGGTCATTAAATCAAACTTTCACAGCATTTAGTTCAATCTGGATGTTGTTACTTACGTTTGTCATGCATGGCACGAATCTATACGAAATATGGCTTGGTTCATTTTCCAAAATTACGAAACATACCTTTTTAAAATTCTGTCATGTACTGTAAAACCAGTCTTCCAATTTTGCATCATAGTGCAATGCATTTTGCACTATGCCAACATCTTACTGACATTATAGCATGTTGAAGCAAGGGAAAGAAGTAAATGGATGCATACATTGTCTTACGATATAAAGTTGAACAGTTAGGAATATTATATTGATGTGGCAAATTGTGGGATTGAAAGAAGGTTGTTACTTGCAGCCCATGGATTTAAAAACTAAAGAGATAACAGCAAGACCTGAGAGCAGGAATGCAGATGGACACGTACTTTTTGTATTAAACAGGACTGGCGTTCTTCACACTCATGGCCAAGCGTAAATCGTCTAAATCTTAGTGGCGCTATTCTGTCAAGCCGAGTATTACACGTGCTCCATTCAGTGTTTTCCTTTAAAGATCCTGTGTAATCACTTTTTACTTGCATTTAAAGCACTCATTAAGCCACAAGATTAAGATAGTTAACTTCATAACTTGTCTTATTAACATAACAGGAAAACAATGACATTTCCTTTCCATATAGAATATGCTTATTATAAACATGACGGCCAGAGGCCTGACATGGCCGGTCTGTTCTGGCCCTGCAAGTTCACTCCTGATTGGCAGCCCACTGATTGAACACACAGCTGATTGGTTAGAATGCTATTGCTTTGTTACTTACATAAGCACCATGGTTTCCAGAAGACCAATACAAAACCCTCCTGAAGCGGGCAGTAAGTATCTTGTTGCTTTAAGGGTTAAAAAAACTCATTTAAAATCTGAATAACAAAGGCCTATTATCACATCATTTGTTTTCTTTGGTATGATAGTACTAACTATTAAACATGATGAAGTTTGATTGCACTGGGCACATCAAAAGTCTCTGACCCGCAATCACAGTTACAGCTCCCCCCCTCCAGCCACCCCCATCGTTGCTCTGGGAGACACATTAGCCTTTCTTGCCCTTTTAGCGATGAGTGATTTGACCCTTACAAATGACTGCTCCTGGGGCCTCATGGTACTGACTGCACTCACACAAGGGAGAAAAATGGCCCGTGACATTTTCAGATGTGACTTCCCTGCTCCAAACAAGGGCATTATGGCCAGTCGGAAATGTGGTCATTTTGCAAGCGTTAAGTTGCAGGCTTTAAAAAAAATAAAAATAATAATAAAAACCTTGTCCTGCAATAGACGTCAGTGACATTCAAGGAACATTCGATTCAAAACTGGTAAGTCGCATAAAAGAGTTATTAAAAATAAAGAAGATGCGGCAATATTGCAATGCTGCATTGAAATGAGCAAAACGCTTCCCTAGACAGTGTGGCTAATATCACAGAAACAACAGAAGAGAACATAGAACAAGCTGCAATGAAATCTAGGCGCTTGGGCGCTGTTAAATTTGAGTCCGATTAAAAAAAAAAAAGTAAAATTTCATTTGAGCGCCGCTGTTGTCATGGTGCAAGCGGAGACTGGAAAGAGGAGGGAAGTCAGGGGTGGGGTTACCTGTGAGGTCCATGGTGATTGGCCCAGGGGCCGCATCGCATATGAGCGTCAGCCTGGTCACCTGAACATTAGGGATGGTGGGATCTGTAAAAACAAAACAAAAAAAAAAAACACAGAAGACACTTGTCAGATGGAGCATGGGCTCTTCATATGCCACGCCCGACGCTCCTCACAGGAAGCTGATCTGTGGGCAGGGGCAGGGGCTGCGGCTGGGCAACGGGACCTGAAACCCGTGGGTCCGAGGCTCGGATCGCTCGCCAGATAGCGGCTCCAGCGCTTTTAAGCAAGACATTTGATCTGCATCGACACACGCAGATCCCCCATCTGCTCGAGCTCACAACAACATGAGTATTTAAACGCAAGCGAAGTGAGTTTCTGTGCGTGAGACCATCTGCACGTCAAACAAATACCACCTCCAGAAAGTCAGGAATCCCCTTCTGGCTGCTAATCTCGAGAAACGCTTCACAAACACACTGGCTGAGGGGGAACTGCGAGATAATTTGCAGTTTAATATTCCGTGCATGCGGCCTGGCTGCAGCTCTTGTTTAAGAGACAAACTGTGGTAATCGCAGCAGGGATAACAGAACTGCAATGAAATTAATTCCTCACTGCTGTGAAATTGCATCTGAGCCGTTGTGCGGATGCAAATAAATGAATAAAAAAACCCTGGAAAATGTCTGGTTAGACAAAAAAAAAGATTAAATCTTTGCCTTGAGGTTTTAATTTAATTTTTCGAAAAATTAAAACCAGTCAAATTTCAAATAACAATCAGGTATCTTTTTTGGTGAACAGCTTTAGATAGTGTTTGAAGATCTTGTACATATTACTGTAATGGCTGCCGTACAGGAAAATATGTTTCCACTGTTCAAGGAACCATGAATGTAAAGCATTTAGTAGAGTGAACACACTGGAGGGCCAGGTGACCATGCTCTGCAATATTTGCCATTGAAACGGTCTAATGATGTGATATGCCATATATATATTTTGAAATATGAATCCCAATATTATTAGGAAATTCATTTTTTCACATCAAAAACATTTACAGGTCTGACATGGAGGCAACCTGCAGGGGCACTTTAAGGGGGAGGGTTAGGCAGCTCAAAGGGCCCAGAATGACAGGAGCTCTCAGAAACTATTAGAACTGGATTCTCTGGGGTGTTGGGGGCCAATGTGAGATCAGTACTACATGTTAAAATGCAGTAATTATTTTCTGTATTTGTTAGAGAAAAGTACAATTAAAAATGATACAATGTCAAAGCAATGCAATGCACCATAAATGCATTTATATATATATATATATATATATATATATATATATAGTCAGAGCTCATTTAAAATACCAGTCACTTAAATGCACTCTGATTTGCAGTACAGACTGCAGAACATCATTCACAATGCATTCTACAACAAAAGAATAAAAAAAGAACTTAGAACTGACAGTAACAGATGATGCTTTCCAGTGCATGAATTATTTCCTGTCTTCATTATACATTAAATAAACTGCACTTAAAAACACTCATGTGGACGTAGGATACTGCATCTAAAGTTGTGTTGCATTCACATAAGGGCTTTCGGTTCAAACCAATCCTCAAAAACCTGCATGTCCTTCTGCTGAGCTCTGGCATGCCACACGACATCACACAAACAGGGCCGCACAGAGACGTTCTGAGGGGCAGGTGCTCAGTGAGAAAAGAGAATATCCCGGAAAGGCTTTTACAACACAAAGTTATGGAACAAAATGTATTTTACAAAATTAAATGAACGAAGATTTCTAACAGCAATAATAATACAAATATAATTTTTTACATCAAGTCAAAGGGGCACATCAGGCACTTGGGGCAAAAGGGGCAGGTGCTTTGGCACCCAGAGCCCCCCCCCCCCCCCTGCACGCGCTGGCAGGCAAACCTCACCCACCAAGCACCTCGACAGAAGCTTCCTTTCCTCCTGCGAAACGGAGCGGTTTTTCAGAAGGATGGAAAATAAAAACATGCTCCGCCTTCTGAAGACGAGCACTGAAAATACACCCTCCCTGCAGCCCCCCCCAAACAAAGAAAATCTGGATGTGAATAAATCTGAAATCTAACAATTGTTTGCTACAGTGCATAAAGTTCACAGAATACAGCTTCTCTACGGGAAAGTTACATTTACCACCTTTCTTTAAAATATGGCAGGCAAATTTAAGGTCTGCATCTTAATACTATAATATATGAAGGAACCATAATTACATATATTTCTAGTCTCTCACATAAAGTGTATTGTATACATATTGTAAAACATAAAATACAAGTATGTCATTTCACGACACATTCCAAAATATACGTATATGAAAACACCCCCTGCACCGTCATTGGGCCAGTACACAATCCTCTGCTTTCCATTGCCCAGCCTGTGCGCATACATTATCTCAGTTTAATGCACGGTTGTGACAATGCAAGTCATCAGGCCAGAGACGGCTGGCAAAGGGAGGTTATGATAACACGGAAGTGCATTTTCCAAAATCCATCCAGTGAAAAGGGCAAAGACCACCGCTCCCTCCAGCCACGTTCATGTGGATGGGTCAGGCCAAAGGGGCTCCACCGAATCTTCGACATCGCTTTTCCAACGAAGCAAGAAGTTACAGGGAAACTCTGACTCAGCGTCTCACAATCTCAGCCCTCCACTGTTATTACTATCGTTATGAGGATTCTGCTAATACTCACACAATCCCTACTACAGCACGTGCTGTATGAGTGAATCCCTGATGCAGTGCCATCCATGCATAGAGCACCTGATTATAGTGCGAGCGTAGTCACTCACCACAACCGCAAGTTAAATGTACATCTGTGGAATACGGAGCATTTCCCAAAGGATTAAATACATGAAAATATAACACAAAAATATGTATATTGTTTTTTTTTTCCCCACATATGTATGAATTCAAAAACATAAATCCTCAAACCAGAATTGGAAAACGTGTCATAGAATTCGACAAGCACACTTTGTACGTTCAAGAGAGGATGGACACATGAAAAAAGTCCTGGGAGGACTCATCTATTAAGAAGAAGAGAAACAGACTCGTTAACGGATGCCTAATAAAAGCCTGGATGCGCCTCTGCATCGTCACCCCCCACGGAATTCCTGGGGCGTAATTTCCCCGCTGACCGCGCGTTCGGATGAGCTCGTAACGGCGTCCCGCTTCGCTGCGATCGCGCCGGCCCATTTCCAGCGAACAGGTTTCCGCCGCCGTCAGTTACGCCGAGACGGGGGCGAGCCACGCCCCGAATAACGAGTGAATGATGCTCTCCCCCCTGACAGCTTAATAGCGTGCGACAGTCGGCCGGGGGGGGGGGCAGCGAGATCTCAGCCGATAATGACGGAATCTCGGTAAGGCAGAATCTCCTCCCCCCGCGTAATTAGCAAAGGCAAAAAAAAAAAAACCGGTAACTCATCAAGCGCTGACAACTCTTGCCTTACGGGCCATTAAATTAAACGAGCGGCTATTACTAACGCGGCAATAAGCGGAAAAAGATATGGATGAGTCATTACTGCACAGGAGAAGGGCCGTGAGGGGGGGCGGGGTGCGGGTCATCGAGCTCAATACGAAAGACTAGCGAGGCAGGCTCGTTCACCTTGAGCTCAAGGGAAGTGCGAGCAGGTCTCGGTTATGAGTAATAGTTACTCTCTAAGCATTTCCACATGTCCTTGTTTGAGCAGAACATTGTTCATTTAGATACAGCATGTCACCTTAACGGTTTTTTCTCTTTACCACCCCCCGCCCCCGACCCCCTTCCCTTCCTGTTTTTATTACTCTCTGCACCCTGCACACAGACCTTGTTGCACAGCAGGTGTCCAACCCACCAGAGGAGGCGCTATTTGTTCAATGACGCGTGGACGACCCTGCAGACTGAAACCACGCAATGCAACAAGCTATGCACCCGTCCCCTGTTAACACAAAGGCTTCCCTTGGCACCTGCAGAGAATTTTGTTTTATTATAAACTTGTTTCGCTACTGCCTCCATGTCACTGCCACCGGCTTCCAGCTCCACCCAAAGCCATGCTCTCACTGCCCACTGCAGCGCTGCACTGAAATGACTGCCTCCCAAGCACCACGCGAGGCCAACATCCATTAAAACACAACAACCCGAGCAGCTTGTGGAAAGTGCCTCCGCTCAGTTCAAATCTCCATTTATTATTATTATTATTACTGCAATACTGTGGCACACAGCACATTTCATACTGTCCCAAGGTGATGCAAGAAGATGATTGGTTTTATCTGCAAGTATGTGTCTGTGTGGAGGGGGGCATATGAAACAATGTGTATTTTGTATTACCCTTAGGAACTGAAAATTGCATTTTTTCCCCTCCATCTGTTTTATGTTTCGCTCGATCCGCACTTCAAGGCAATTCCGGGATCAAACGGGCAGGATTCCCACGGCTCGGAGCGGCACAGAGGTCCCAGAGTCCCCAGGCCTCTGGCCCCACACCCTTGTGTCTTGCTTTTCTCTCTTGGTTTGGCAGTGCACGACTGGATCAAACCAGGAACCCCCCCCCCTTCCCCACCACCAAAAGGCACAAACCAGGCTCTTCATGAGAGAGGAAATGACAGCCCTGGCGCAGCACAGGGGGCGGGGACTTTCAATACGGAAATTTTTTTTCTGTCAAGGCAGCGCATCCATCGTCAGTAACGGATCACGTAAATGTCCTTTTTCCCCCTCTCTCAAGTCTTCAGAGGTCACCGAGGGTCACTCCACAGGAAAGCCAAACCCAGGGAAAAATTTGGTAGAACTCGAGGAGCGTTTACATACAGGCCCCAAGAGGGCTGTCCACTTGTGGTTGCCATGTCAACTGATCAAACTCCCAAGAAGTGTTGACTTCCCCGCATATTTATTGTTCTATTCTTTACATAACCCTATTATGCTTCTTTCCCAATTCGAAATCCATCCCATATAGCCCATCCCATCATGACAATGACCTCGGTGTTTTCGAGAGGGTGTAAACTAGGACACCCGTCAACTGAAGTATGTGCTGATCGGAAGGACTGACCAAAAAGAGTTGTGATGAGACAGCTCTAAAGTAGGTTGAGTTGCATGCCAGTCAGTGATTTGCAAATTTCAGCCAATCAAGGTCAGTGCAGTGCAGTGCAAAGACTTTTGATTGGTGCATAACAGCAGCAACTGATTGCATGCACATCATATTTGGAAGCATGAATGTGGAACCCTAAATAGAATCCCATTTCAGGTTTCAGATGTCCTACATTCCAATCAAAGAATGTAGCTTCTAAATGCCTTGTTCATCAATACTTCATTTTTTGTTTCATTGTAAATCAAATTATTGTCAGTCATGGATATTATTTTAGTTAAAGGTATGAGAGCAGCATATTGTGGCACAAATGTTCCCATCGCTAGAAACTGGATTGGCCTCCAAATTTATCCTGAAATGCTGAAATGCTATTTTCACATAAAGTGGAAACCTTTACAACCTAAAGAACACAAACATTTACAGCCACTTCAAAGTTAAAACTTTTTTAGAAAGATATTGGGGAACGGCCATGGTTAATTGGTAGCAATCACATAAAGTGCTGCTGTGAGAGAAATCCAGGACCATAAACTCCGTGTTCATACCCTCAAATTATTCATTAAAACCAGGCCCAAATTCTTGCTTTCAAAACAAAGTGGCTTACAACGTGAACCAATCTAAGTGTGTCTCTTCCTGTGGGCATGGCCAATGGGTATTAGGATTTTCAAAATGTTTTCACAACATTGAGAAAGTTGCCACCTGCAGCTTTAAGTTTATACAGGGTGGACTGTTTCGGACTGGGGACCTGCAGAATGTGAATATCAGGTTAGCAGAATATAGAATATATATATATATATATATGCTACCGACAAGATATTCACAGAAGACAATCCTTTCGAGGGCCAACCTCCATTAAGCCTCACTGGACATTCCCAGTGGCCACAGTTTGATTGACAGGACTCACCAGCCACTACAGGGCCAGCTCCCAGCAGGGCCTGCTTGTACTTGTTGAGGCTCTCGTCATCCTTGTCCAGCTCCTGGATCTCCTGCAGGGACTTCTGGGCCGGGGGCTGGTAGTTCAGGTCGGTCTCGTCGTCCTCAGCCGGCACGGTCGGTTCGGTCTCCTTGTCAGCCATGATGTCTACAGGAAGAGACACGGCGCGAGACATCAGCGAAGCGCCTCAAACTGGAACCTTTCAGATTCAATGGTAGACAGAATATCATTTTCAATGTTAAGAATAAGAGAGCTGACCATCTTGTTAGCTGACAGAATCTGCGATTACAAGGAATGATTTTGACTGAATGCTCACTGGCCAACTGTGGGCTGTCAGTCACCTGCAGCCAGGCAACTGGCATGCCATTTTTACATCATACAATGTATGACATTTCTTTAAATATTTCTGAACACCTCTTTACAATGCAATGGTGCTGGTGCAAGTTTACCATGGCAGACTTACTGAAAACTGCCATCTCTCGCAACAGGTGGTAAATGCAAGAGTCTACCAGAACAGGAACTAACCAGAAACAGGAAGAACCACCACATGACCTTCAACTACTTTAATTCGCAGAAACCTCTAGAAACTCCACCCCTCTCCAGGCCTGTTCAGTGTTTCTTCATCAAGGATTATGAAACGTCAGAATGCGAGATCAGGAGCGAGGCCACTTCCTGTAGACGTGGCAGCCTGTGGCTCAAAGAGTTTCAGCATAGAGACAGGGCACCTCAATGTAAAGGGCCCGGAAACTTCACAGCCATTTCAATTCCGGTAACCCATATAGGGCCCCTCATCCATAGTACATGTATGCTTTATCATTTCTCTTTTTAAAGGAACCAATAAAGCCGTTTGTACTAATCTGTGCATTTGCCACAGATCACACGCTCAAGTCACTGCCTTTAGAATAACAATCCCCACTTTACAGAAGCTGGACAGTTTGAACAGCACCAAGGCATTTTTTTTTGTTCCCTGATGTTCATTTCATTTTTAAAAAGTAACATTGCTCTCTGCCTCTTGATATTCATACATTTGAATTAATACTCAAAAACTGTAGCATTTCTGACTACATCTGGTCGAGGAAAACAAGTCCCGAGTTTGCTAATCAATTCGGGATGACTTGTGGACTGGGCACAAGTAGACTGATGCAATCTCACCCAAATGCACAGTATAGTCATGTACTGTTCCTCCTCACCGTGAAAACCTCCCACTCCATTACAGCAGGAGAGCGCTCGGCTCTCAGGGGCCCAGATCAGCCGCTGGGCTCAGGGGCCCAGATCAGCCACTCGGCTCAGGGGCCCAGATCAGCCGCTGGGCTCTCAGGGGCCCAGATCAGCCGCTGGGCTCTCAGGGGCCCAGATCAGCCGCTGGGCACTCAGGGGCCCAGATCAGCCGCTGGGCACTCAGGGGCCCAGATCAGCCGCTCGGCTCTCAGGGGCCCAGATCAGCCGCTGGGCTCTCAGGGGCCCAGATCAGCCGCCGGGCTCTCAGGGGCCCAGATCAGCCGCCCGGCTCTCAGGGGCCCAGATCAGCCGCCCGGCTCTCAGGGGCCCAGATCAGCCGCTGGGCTCCCAGGGGCCCAGATCAGCCGCTGGGCTCTCAGGGGCCCAGATCAGCCGCCCGGCTCTCAGGGGCCCAGATCAGCCGCTGGGCTCCCAGGGGCCCAGATCAGCCGCTCGGCTAGCTTTATTTCCAATAACGCCGGGAAGAGACGACGGACGGCCCCATCCGTCTACTTAATTAACCAAACGAGAGTCTTCCCCGAAAAAGGGGGCCATTTGTTCTTACCGTGCCCCAGGAGTCGTTGGAGGGGAAGTAACGAACGGGGCTGCGAGACTCCTGCTCTCCATAAACAATGGCATCATGCCCTGTGCCCCGTCTAGACAGGGACAATTTAATGCCCTGTAGAGAACCGATATCCATGGTTACGGGGACGGGGCGCAGCCAGCGAGGGTGGCTCTAGAGCGATCTGTACCCCGAGCACATCCTCATTTTTACACAGGGTTGCCTTTATTTACAAGGGGTGGTGTGGGGTCAGGGCCGCCCGCCCCATACCGCACGGGGCCCGCGCTCGCGTGCCGTTCCTGTTTTCAACGACCTCACCACGACAGTTAAATTCCCACCCCCCCGCCCCCGGTCTGACAAAGCCAGGCCACGCAAAGCAAACTGCAATGCCCCCCCCATAACGCCACGTCGAGCCTCTTGTAAAAGCCTATTTAACTTGATCAATACACTCTTTTCTCTGACAAGACTTTCTTTACCCTTCTCCAAAAAGCCCATTAGCCGGGGTGATAGAGCACGCGCGGGGGAGAATGCGCGTCGGCCATTTTAAATTCGATCCGAAGCCGAAACGGGTCTTTCTCTCTGCCAGTTAGAGCGCTGATAACGGGACCCGCAAAAGGCCAGTTCAGATAACGAATTCATCCATCTCTCCTCCGACCCCCCTCCACCTCGCATTCCCCCCCCCCCCCCCCAACCTCTCCCTTCAGTGCACTTCCAGGTCACCGAATTCGACGTGACGGGCCGGCCGGGCTTTCGTTGCTGCGCGGCGAGCGGCGAAAGGCGCGTACGGATTGGCTCCGAGCCGATGAATATGGAAGGGGAGAGCCGCGGCGCCTCGTCAGACGATCCATCAGCCATCCATCAGAAACCGCCCGGCGGCCAGATTCGCGGAGGGCGATTTCAACAGCGGAAACAAAGCGGTCAGACCTCAGCAAACGCACCACGACTCTGCCCCCCCCCCCCTCTTATTCTTACAGAAAGTGTCAGATGATAAACTGTAGGAACTGGAGGGTGGTTCCCCGGCGGTGCATCACACTACAGACCTTGTTGAACATGCAGCAGTGAGAAGCGCGGAGCCACACCGCCGGCTCCATGTGACTTAGCCAAGCCTGAGAGCCACACCATAAAAGGACCTTCTCATATATGAATTATATATTAAGAGCTCCCAACCCACTACAAATCTTTTCCGCACAGTTTTGCCTGTCAAAACATGAATCACTGTAAATTAACGCTGGGTCATGCTGTATGAATCATGAATTGCATCTCAGTTGAGTGTGTGGTGTACTCTCTTGACCCGTACACCCCCCCCCCCCCCCTTTCATAAATGATTCACTTAAATACAGTCCTCTAAACATCAAATGGGATTACAGACAAGCTCTCTGTGGACAGGAAGGATGGTCAGCTCTGGGCTCGTTTAAAGGTACTCGGGTATTCAGATAAAGGCGTTTATGCGGCAGGGCTTAGAGCAAAGGCTGTGTTGTCCATGAACCATCCGTTGGGTTTCTGGTTCATTCAAATTCCATGCTTTGTTACTTAAATGGAGCGTATAATTGGTCAAGAGCTTGAGTGCCATTTCCCAATGGCCAATCAGCAGCTGCCGTGAAATTATAATTTTGTTAAGTGGGGTGGAGAATCTTTGTCTGAAAAACGTAAACAGAATATCAATGAAGACCACCTGATTTCAAGTTGACTATAGCAGCTTCGATGCAACACAGCCCCAGATAAGGTGCAACTTGAAAAAGAATGGGGTCACAGGTTTAACAAAACATTCACAATTATTTTACTATTTAAATTGTTCAGCATGCAGAAATAAGTAAAGCATTACTGATATTAATAACTCAATATGGACCAATTTTAGGTGGAGTTTCGGCCTCCAGGTGGTTCACTTCATAAAGGTGCTAACCACATATGTAGACTATTGGGTGTAAAATAGTCCCTGGCTCTCCTGTAGTATTGTTTGGACTATAGGGTGTAAAAAAGAGTCCCTGGCTCTCCTGTAGTACTGTGTGGACTATAGGGTCTAAATAAGCCCCTGGCTCTCCTGTAGTACTGTGTGGCCTGCAGGGTGTAAAATAGTCCCTGGCTCTCCTGTAGTACTGCGTGGACTATAGGGTGTAAAATAGTCACTGGCTCTCCTTCCGTACTATGTGGACTATATGGTGTGACATTGTCCCTATCTCTCCTGTAGTACTGTGTGGACTATAGGGTGTAAAATAGTCCCTGGCTCTCCTGTAGTATTTGTATGGACTATAGGGTGTAAAATAGTCCCTTGTTTTCCTGTAGTAATGCACAGACTAGCCTATATGCTGTGAAATAGTCACTGGCTCATTGAATGAGTGCATTGGTATGCACACACTTCAGTTCCAATGCTCTTTGTGCTTTGTTGGCACAGATACAAAGTCTGATACCAAATTTAGGGGCAAAAAAACAGCAGTTCATCCTTGAACAATAAAGAACACTGAAACTGTTCCACAATGACTGTTAAGCCTCATCATCATCACCTCCACCGTAATATTAATCAGCGTTCAATTCGCTCTCTGGAGGCTGCGCTTACAAACTGCCCTGGCAGAGCCCAGCCCTGCCGAACCTTATGAGTCCTGCAGCCCGCTCAGACAGGGGGGGGGGGGGGGACACAGACAGCGCTCCGCTCGCCCAAATTCATGTGGGAGCCGGCGCAGCATTTCCAGGGAAGAAATGGCCAATTACAGCAAAATAAGCACGGCACATAATAGTACGGGACGGCCGGGGGGGCGGTCCGATATGGGCCCGTATGGATTTTTCCATTCCGCTCTTCTGTCCACCGTCTGTACCGAACGGCGCATTAAAAATGCAAACGATCGCCCCCCCCCCCCCTGGGGGCACGTCCAGCCGAAGGGCCGGTTCTCTGGGCACTGACCCCCCCCCACAGTAGGGAATTTAATCTGGACCGCGCCGGTAGCAGCGGTGGCCGGCGGCAGCTCCAGAGGAGGGCACGCCATTGGCCGAAGCTTCCACGGGAGAGAACGGGCGCTCGTCTGCGCTCCCCCAAATCAGCGGAGGATGCAGCGGTAATGAGACCAGATCAGCCGGCTGTTCCAAATAGGGAGAACAAACGAACAAAGGAAAATCGGGAATAAAAAAAATAGGCGACAGCCACAACTGTGGTTACTCAATGAGTGGCTTCCAACACGGTCTGACTTCACAGTGCTCTTCCCTTGGAGTTATGGAATTATGTCTGAGGGCAAAAAGATGCTTAGTAACAGAAAGAGGAACTGAAAGCATGAAACATAATCGCTGCCTTATGTGGAACCCGCACCACGCTTTGTGTGTGTGGGGAGATTACGGAACCTGTCTGGCAGCAGTACAGCATGCACAGGCTCTCTCAAACCCATCAGCTTAAGGGCCATCATTACTACTGAAGCAGCATTAAGCAATGTTAATTACAGGAAGGTTAGCAGCAATAAATTAAATGCAAATCACGGAAAACCTCTGTCAACAGGCTCAGCGCATCCAGGTCCTCGAAGACGCTGCATTGAATTCATTTCGGTTTTGACTCCCATACGCAACCGTAGATAAAGGTTTCCAACCGTTAAAAGCTCTAAACATTACATGCATTCATCGGATGTTGACCAAAGTCATTAGCGATCACTCTAAAATGAGCTATACCGCACAAATAAATACATCAACAACAAATTTCCACCCACAACACGCTGGATTTTCTATGATCAAGGGGACCATGGGGTGGTGTGGGGGGTGCGGGGGCGGTGACGGTGTGGAAGCCAGCCCTCTGGCACACTGCAGAGCACCAACTGACCCCCCCCCCCCCCCCCCAAACTGAGAGCAACCCTTACGAGCTTCATTTGCAAGGGGCGGGGGAGTTTATTGTACATGCTTTAAGAGCAATAAAAACCGCTGGAGGTGGTTATATTAGCGTATTAAACCCAGCGAGAGCGTTTGGTTGGACGTTGGGCTCTGGGGGCTCGTAGCCAATGCTGTGCACTGTGCCGTCGATGCCCCAAAACCTTCCCAGGGGCCCTTTCACACAGAAACCACCCTCCTTCAAAATTATGCCCAATTAGAGGGCGGTCATCAATAACGATGACAAAGTAAACATTAATCATTCTATATAGTGTCCCACAGTGCTCTTGAAGGATGGCATACATCACTGCCAATACTCTAAGCACATTATTATATTCATTTTTTTTTTCATTTATATTTTATATTTCGGTGTCATTTACAGTAAATGCTGTTCCCACTGTTCAACTCAAATCCAAATGGGAGGACCTTTCATTCAACTCATGCTTTCCTACAGCACGCGGTGTGAAGAAAAAGACCCAAAATGGCAGGGAGAGCACTGATGGTGAAATGAGCGGCAGTGAGTGATGGGCCTGGTGGCTCACGGCAGTCCCGCGGGGATCGGGCTTTGAGGAGGGAGGTGGCGGCTCCGGCGCGTTGACTGCCCCACTGCTCATAAACGAGCGCAGCCAAAGAGGGGTCCAGGCTGCTACCTGCTCATTACAGAGCAGAAACACACCCCTCACACCCTTTCTGAGCTTAGCCAATCAGCCTGGCAGAACCCGGCCACGCCCCACCCTGACAGGCAGGCAATTAACGCCTGTGCTGCCATTCATTCAACCGCTCTCCACTAAAACTCAAAGAATTTTCTATGGCCTCGATTTGCAAACGATAAATATTATTACTACTACAACTGATTTTTATGATGATGGTGATGATTATTATTGTTCATTATTGTAATTATAATTATGAATCAATAATAATAATAATAATAATAGTTTTTTCATGATTGTAGTTGCTGTTAATAATAATAGTACACTGAAACAGGCGCTGGTATTCCTTCATCTTTAATCTCTTTATTGCATGTGTCACGGTGATCTTTATGCAGCTTAAGAGCAGGAAATGAGTTCCTGTGTGCGCGAGCCGCAGTGGCGGCGAGGCCCGTCTCCGTCAGCGCTTCTGTGACAGCGAGGTGGAGAGAGAACGCTCGCCCGAGCGCCGCGCGCTTCTCAGACATTCCAACGCGGCTGACGTTTTATCGCAAATTCGTCTCGAGAACACGGGTGACGATTCGACGCTCGGTGATAGATTCGCCTCGCCTCGGTCCAGCTTAACTGTGTGTGCGCCGCACGCAGCAGAAGCAAGCTTCCGACCATCAGGGCTAGGAAGGCGGGGCTACTGAGACGAGCGTGCGTGTGTGTGCGTGTGTGTGTGTGTGTGTGTGAGTGTGAGTGTGAGAGTGTGTGTGTGTGTGTGTGTGTGTGCGCGTGTGTGTGTGAACAATGCATTGTGCACAGCTCGGAATTTCATTTGCATACATGACTGGTTTGCCCCTGGTTCGGTAGGAAGCCGCAATCGGACTGAACCTGGACCGAATGACCCTGTATACACAGAGCAACAGGAGAGCTAACGTTAGCATAAATCCAAGGGAGGGCTTTTCAAAGTGTAACTAGCCATTTGGCATGTCTAAACGCAAATAAATTGTTTTGTTTCACTGCAAAGAATGCCCTCTCTCAGTTTATTTCATATCCGAACAAGCCCCACTCAGCACCTGTATACTGATTTCATACTTCTAAATGAATAGCTCCATACCCATTATGTTTATATGACAGCCACTATAGGTATAGTAGGTAGGAAAGAGAACTTCACAGACCAAAATAGGAGGAGCCATCAGGTGTTGTTACCACCTACTCACCAAATTTGAGCCAATCGTGGTGTCATACTGCTGACGGAAGGGCACTTTGATTGGTGCATATGAATCGGTCATTGTCAAGACATCTTTAGCTCCACCCATTATGGCAATTAACCCTAACTCAGGGAAACCCCTGAATCGCCTGCGTGTCTACAGGTGGATTGGCATTCCATTCAAGTTCATACCCATTCCTCAGGGGTACAGCTGCAGGGGGTTTCAACCTCAAAAGCCTTCAAAAAGGGGAGTGGAAGATCATAAAAGCAAACTACACTACATGACCAAAAGTATCTGGACACCCCTTGGTCTGGGGCTGTTTTTCATGGTTCGGCATTAGGCCCCTTAGTTCCAGCAAAGGCAAATGTTAATGCTACAGCATACAATCACATTCTAGATGATTCTGTACTTCCCCAAACTGTTGGGGAAGGCCCCTTCCTGTTTCAGCAAGACAATGCCCCTGGGCACACAGGGAGGTCCATATAGAAATGGTTTTGTTGAGAACGGTGTGGAAGGACTTGACTGGCCTGCACAGAGCTCTGACAATTTGAAAGCCAACAGCGAGGCCTAATCGCCCAATCAGTGCCCAGCCTCACCAATGCTCTTCTGGCTGAATTTAAGCAAATCCCGGCAGCAACGTTCCAACATCTGGTATAAAGCCTTCCCACAAGAGTGGAGGTTGTTATAGCTGCAAAGGCTGGGCCAACTCCATATTAATTCCCATAAATTTGATATTGGGTATGTATTGAGTTGGATGGCAGGTGTCCACATGCTTTTGGCCATGTAGTGTACCTTTCTGCTCCACTATCACCTGGAAAAGAAACTGACCGGAGTCATATCTGAGAGGCAGGAGGCCTTACCTGCATGTGCAGAACTGCACAGCCTTCCCGGATTTTACCCACAAGATCACACCTGCGCATTTTAATGGCGCCAACTTCAAAAACAGCACTTTGAAAAAGAGAGGAGCACCCGCTTTAGTTCACTCAAAATCAAAAGGAGCCTATCGGCCTTAACAGGGTGTGCTGTTCTCCTGGGGTTACGATTCCGGCATTCTGTAGATAGTAGCCATAGCTACGGATGGACCACTGATGGATGGAGCGGATTCAGGCCCTATCCCCAGCAGGCACCAGAGGAGAGGCGGAGTTTGGGTGAATCTCTTTCAGTGTTCATGGTTCACCCTCACGTCCACTGACCTTTCATAGCATGCAACAGGTGAAGACAGCCTCAGACAATACAATACACATACACACACACACACACACACACACACACACACCAGGCATGGACATGGTCACACATACACACACACACACACACACACACAGTTGATATCGCCTCAGAAGCTGCCTTCAAACACACCACGGTGAAGCCTGACTTCACACTACACCATTTGGGATCTGCACAGCACAGCTTCATGAAAAAGTAATGAGACTGTGCGTAAGTCATGTATACTACACGTGTCAAAAACATATTGCACCCATATATTACAAAACATGTCAAAATATACTTCCCACAAATAGACTTCATATTAAAACACACACCACAACAAGAATACACCTGCACTGTATATTTCCTCTCCCATCTAATTTCACTTTAGTCTTAAAGGGCTGCCAGTGTAGAGATGAGCTATTAGCATCTTGCAGAGCACAGCACCCTGACCCCCCCCCCCAGCTGCCCCCCAGCCCCCCCCCCTCGATCCACGGCGAGATAAGACAACACGCAATTACAGCGCACAGGAGCGGGGACGTGGCTCAATGCCGCAACGGGGAAAAAGAAATGGCTGATCAATAGCCATCGATCGCCGTGGCAACAGTCGTCCCAGCTCCACATTATGTCAGACATAAAAAGCCTCCCCCCCCACCCCCGACCCCCACCCCCACCCCCCCCCCCACTCCTTCCTTTCAGATCAGTGCTGCAAATTAAACGCTCCCCTGGTGACTCTCCCCAGCGGAAGCCGTGGAAACGGGGCGCGGGGAGGACCGGCGGAGGACCGGCGGACGGCGGCGGCTCCGTAACGAGCGGCCACCGCGTGGCGGCGGGCGCGAGACACCGGGGCGGGCCGCCGCGTGCCAGACCGCCACGCGCGTCGGCGCACATGCACGCGGCTGCCAGCGCAGCGCCTGGTGAGAACGCCGCCGCGGAACCTCAGCGTAGCGCCCGGACTCGCGATTAGCCGGGGGGGGGGGAGGGAGGGAGGGGGGAGTAACACCAGTGTAACACCAGTGTAACAGTTGTGAGATGCACGGGAGAGCATCTAAAACAGTAATCACCCTCACTAACCAGTAACGGCAACTTCACTTGTCACAGCTGATGAAACTAAGAGCAGGTAGATGAACGGTGCCTTGAATTCACCACCAGCTCCTTCCTTTCTCTCTGTCACGACTCGGGGGCACCACGCAAAATAATTCAGAAAATTAAATAAATAAAATGACAAAATGATTTAGAGGGTGGGGAAAAATCAGACAGCTTCTCACCTCTGTAGCAAACTGTCAGCCAGAGCAGCTGGATAAACTGCCCGCCCAGCTCGCACACGTCCCAACCCAACATCGCGCCCCCTTGTCCGCTTCCAGATCCGCTCGAGAGAATCCGCAGGGGGAAGAAGAAAAAAAAAAACACGCGAAACAAAAACAAACAAACAAAACAAAAAAACCAAACTACCGGAACGCCGGGGAAAGCTTTGGGAGCGTGAACATTAAGAGAGGGATCGGTCACGCTTTCCTTTCTCCTGCCGACACACAGACAGAGAGCTGGAGAGACTGAGAGAAAGAGAGAGAATCCGTGGGTGGGGGTGGCAGCGGTGGGGTGGGTGGGAATCGGGGGGGGGGGGGGGGGGGGGGTGGAGAAGAGAAGGGATGGTGAGGGGGTGAGTGAGAGAGAGACAGAGAGAGAGAGAGAGTGAGTGAGAGAGTGAGAGACAGAGAGAGAGAGACTGTGAGAGACAGAGAGAGAGAGAGAGAGAGAGAGTGAGTGAGAGAGTGAGAGACAGAGAGAGAGAGAGAGACAGAGAGAGAAAGAGAGAGGGAGGGAGAGAGAGAGACGTTAACCGAACTGATGATCTGTGGGTAATCCACGCAGAGGCGAGAGCCGCGTGTGGAGAGCCAGTCGCCGCAATGAAGGGTGGTAATGTGGAAATCACATTCCTGTTCACAGACACTATCGATTCACCAGCAGGAGAGAGGGAGGGAGGGAGGGAGAGACAGAGAGAGAGAGAGAGAGAGAGAGAGAAACGAGCCCCTCTGCCTCAGCCCAGCCCCACTACCACCTCCATCACTCATTAGCTGGGCGGCTGCGATGATCTCATCCCTCCCCCCTCCCCTCTCTCCTCTCTCTCCCTCATGCTCCCTCTCCCCCTTCTCTTTATCTCCCCCTCTCTCTCTCTTAGCAGAGCACGCTGTGGAATATAAAAGGGAGCTCCCCTCGGTACTGCAGAGAACTCTCTCGCTCTCTCTCTCTCTCTCCCTCTCCCTCTCTCCCGCTCATCCCTACTCCTCCCTGTCAGTCAAACACCCCTGCCCCCTCAGTCAGATACCCAGCCTGCTCATCAGTCAAACCGCGTGCCTCTCCCCACCCCGCCCCAAAACAGGCCCCAACATCGCCATCCACACAAGGGGGCACACCCCTTTGATCTCTCAGCCAGGCAAGGTCCTCCCCGTCTCTCTCTCTCTCTCTCTCTCCCCCCGCCTCCCTCCTTATCTCTCTCTCTCTCTCTCTCCCCCCGCCTCCCTCCTTATCTCTCTCTCTCTCTCTTTCCCTCTCCCATCTCTCCGTCTCGCTTGCTCACTGTGATCCGAGCAGAGACCCCACGATGCACTGCGTTATAACGCTGTACGGAGCAGGATGCTGGAGAGCAGCGAGACAGTGACTGGTCTGGGGCTGGTCTTCCTCTGCTCCTCTCTTCATTCGCTCCCTCGTTCCTTTACATTCATTAACCGCTCCCACCCTACTCTCAGACAGCAGAGGAGCACAGAGCTCAGAGAACGGAACACACCAACTATGGCATAGTCTAGAGGGGTTGCGGGTTCAAATACTGAGAGGAATCACTGTAGCTGTACATGCGAGCAAAGGCAGTGAACTAAAAAAATCTTTCAGTGAACATCCACGTCTTAAAACAAACTATTTCAAATGCCAGTTTCTCAGGAGCTGGATCTAAGTGCAAAGCGCTCTGTCCATAACGGTCAGCACTTAAATATTTAGTCAAGTGTCCCCCTTTTTTTGGTTTTCTTTTGACTGCCAAAATGTTTTGTCATTTTCATCAATTCAAGTCAACATGAACAGAGATAAAACAACTGAAGACCAGTGAACATTCAGGCCAGAGCATGGGGCAGTTAGACTGAATTTAGCCCACGGTTCGCATTTAGCTCCTCACTGTTAACAAGGATACATCTAAATCTGACCACTGATCACAGGAATGCCAATATGGCTCTTTGAAGGAGAGCATGAATCTTACTTCTACACATCCAAAAACAAGAAGACAGTAATTCGCTCGCTGTCTACTTCAAATGGTACCACAAAAAAAAAAAAAAAAAAAAAAGGTCTCAAAGCCGCTTTGCTTTTTTACAGGCTGGTTAGCGTCTGTAACAGGAAGTGTTTGGCAGCCGAAGAGCTCTAAGAGACAGCACGTCTTCCTGTGTGAGTCACACTGCATCGTTCAGTGCAGATCTCCTCCTGTCTGCGCACCATAAAAGAGGCCTCGATTGGGCTTTAACATGGCTGAACACCTTGGTCCAAATTAAACCGAACTCCAGCAGTCCATAGCATCGCAGCGATAAATGAAAACTGGTGAGCGGCTCATTAAATTGGCTGTTCACCATAAATCATTTTAATCAAATACCTACATTACCCATGTCATGATGTCATGAACCATACATTGTGCCTGACTGCACCTGTGGTGAATTTTAAAAGTTGCCCAAGAAACCACTGCCATTGGCTCTGATTGAGTGAGAAAACTGCAGACAAGGCAGAGGGCGACATAACTTTTCACAGAAGGGCTGATGGTAAGTGGAGTCCAAAGCCAATTACTATTGTTCAGACAGGGAAAAATTAAGACCCCTAGTGCATACACAAGAAAAACAAATCAGACAATTAAATCTGAAATATTGAAAACTCAATATATTTAATATTGCAATTCAGAATACAAACAATATATGGGAAATATACAACAGAAGCAACATTAATGTCAATTCATAGGATTAATAATTCAATATTCTGCATTCCAATATATAGCCTATTTCAAAGGCACTTAAACACGAGAACAGATTTTTTTTGGGTCAGTTTAAAATAGTTCAATATATTTAATATGAAAAGGTGCAACATTATAACTCTCACCACAACTGAAATAGTAAACAGCAGCATTTTCTTTAGTAAGATGTGTGACACAGTGTGTAGGGCAGCCTGCTCTCCAGCCAAACTGTCCCCCACAAGCGGGCGGGGGGGGTTAGATCCCCGCCATGTGACCCCCCTCCCTCTCTATCCGTTACCCACTCTGCTTTCTCCCTTTTTATAGCAAAACATATTTTATTCACTTTCAATAATACAGCTATTTTTACACAGACACTGTCACAAAGAGGCTTTACAGTCATAATACAAAACCTGGCCCGAACCCCCTAAACTAAGCAATTGAGGTAAAGAAAAAAAAAATACTCCCCACTGGACAGAAAACCACTGAAATAAAAAAGGAGGAGGACTGTCCACATTCAGTGCATGCTGATCAGTCTCCATCTCTTACTGATGTCTGATAAACTAGCCTATAGCATGAAGTCCGCTGGTCATTTTCTAAACTAATAGGCCTGTTTGCACTTTAAAACAACAACAATTTGAATTTATCTCTCTAAAGAAATTGCAATAATTTGTTTATTTATTTTTTTAAAGCCAGGTATAAAATTGCCCATAGAATCAGCTGTGGATACAAATGTCAAATAAACAACAGGCAGGCTTAGAGCTTCAAAAAAAATAAATCCATTTCATTTTAAAAGAATGGCACACTGTTGTTATGAATACTATTCATCACTCCCCAAACAACATACTGCACAATCCATCACACAATTCCTGTCGAACGTGTTCAAGCGTTCTATGTTTTTTTTTTTTCCCCAAGCGTTCCTAAACATACATCTACTTTCTGAAGGCGGCTCTTCGTGGCACAGATACTGGAATGAATGCCAAGCTCAATTCTCCTCAGAGAAAAGATCTGCGCTTTGCCAAATGAAACCTACAATACATGAAATGTAGTCAAAGCAGTATTATATGGCAGCCAATCGGATAACTCGTTTCGAGCACCGGCTCCCTCCGGCCATGTGTCATAAATATCTCGACGCCGGTTGAAGGCACAGTTTAAGGTTTTCGTGCAACAGCAGTGGCGATAAATCAGACTACGGCTTTCACTGAATACCTGTGCATGTCTTTATCTGTGCCCATAACTGTGAGTGGGTTGCTGAAATTGACAAAAAATATTTGTATTTTTTTTAAATAATTCTACAGCTAGACTGAAAAAATGCCCGGGGGGGAAGATGCACTGCAGTTTGCCGCCTTCTCGTGAATGCCGCGTTTCCTTCGCCGCTTGCTCGACGCGGTGAGCTCAGCGGCTGCTTAACGCAGAGAGAAAATGTAACGGAAGTGAGCGGCTCCTCACTAAACCGCCCATCGGCACAGACGGGGGCAGCAGAGCGTGGCAGGAACCGGCTTACAACTCAGAGATCACCGGTTACCAGCCTAATGAGGTGCTACTGAGAAAGATAGCTACCTGGAATTCCTCTAGTAAAAATACCCAGCTGCATAAATAAATAAAGAATGTACAGTAAGATGCTGTAGATAAGAGAATCCGCTGACTAAACAACAAATTGAATATTCAAAGAACGGACCAGCTAAATGACTGGCTAAAACGCAGTACAGTGAACATTAAACGCAGGTCTTTAAAATGCAGAGGCGTCACAGAACTTACACTGTGTGAGCAAAGGGAAGTGAGAGGGATAACCGACAACAGGAAGTTAAGCCTGTACGCTCTGCCACTCGGCCGCATTGCTTCAGAGCAGGGCATGCCGCACAAGCTCAAACCACTTTTCATAAGTGACTTATGAAATGACTCGAGTATCAACACCAAATGAACAGCAGGATGCAATGTAGGAGTTCATATCTATCGAGCGGGCGACAGTCTCCACTGATGACCAGCTAGCTGAAAAACTCAGTTCAGCACTGAACTGCTGTATCGTGTAATTAAACCAAGTTGGAAGAATCACGTTATTCATGGTGGTGCAAAATCAACCCCGGTCACAGACCACCACTTAAGAGAAGGACCAGCCGGCAGCGGCAGGCTCAGCAAGGCCACAGATGCACAGGAACGGAAAATCCTCTTTTTCACAGAGCGCTGAAAGGCGTGAGGACAGCTTTCCCGAGGGAGGCGGGAAGTGTGGAAGAGGGGACAGCGTTTTAGAAGAGCCCAGCTGAGGCCCAGAACTCATTTCGCCTGCCTGCTGCTGACTGGGTGTGAACCAGCGGCAGGCTCCTCTCAGAGGGCACGCCCAATGGCTTCCTCTTACCGCCAAACAGGCGGCATGCCGCTGCTGAGCGTCTCACCCGAGAGCATTTCCCCAAAAAACGCAGCCCCGTTTCACAGAATTATGCAAACGCATAAGCATGTTATATGTAGGGACATGCAATAGGGAAATTCTGGGGTCGATGTTAATGAGCCGTATTTGACAGCCAATTACAGAACCTTGTTCTACATTATAGCACAGTAGGAAACTGCAGTTAAGCTTCCACATTCGTGGAAGACGTAGATGAGCACAGACATCAACTTATGAAGGAAAATGTAACAAATTAAATTTGCGCAGCACACACTCTGTTACTCACGACAGGAAACAAGCGAGGCGATGAACTCTGGTTTCCCTGGGGGGTGGGGGTGCGCTAGCTACTGCACTAAAGATGAATTCATTGTTAGCGGAGCGGTTAGGCAGCCTCAGGAGCAATATTTGTAGTTCTCTACAATATTCAAACACGCTTACTTCCTGATTAAGCAGAGACAAAAAGCCTACAGAACTAGAGTCCCTGTGTAGGTTTGCCTGTGTGTTTGGCTTTCAAAAATGATCAATTAAAAATAAACAATAAATAAGAGAGGCTCAGATGACTATGATTAGACTGACTTTATGAGCATGACATTCTCCCTTAATTTACACCATCAGTGGAGCATCAAACCTCTGTGACTTGTGTGTGTCTCATCATCAAATTGGCCATAATCTTATCTCATCAGCAGATACGACATAGATACGATTACCATGCATCCCTTGTTATGTATGATTCTATGCAGACACAATTAAACCCAGGGTTTTAGTTGGATAACCAAGTCCAGCCCCCAAAGCAACAGGTGGCCTTTTTCAAGGACCACTCATGTAAATGCTTAATATAGTCTACCCAAGAAAACTCTACAGCTGGCTTTACAGTCTGTTTTATTTTCGCAGAGAAACTCAAGGTGACCTTTTAAAATGTCACTGCGGAACCGTGCCGGGGGAAGTGCGGCGGATGGACTGACACAGCATCGGCACGAGGCTGCGTTCTGGCTTCTGATTTTACTTCCTGGTTCGCGCTACGGGGAAGTAGGCTAAGCGCCCGAAACCATTTTCCGAAAAGGGCTTGTAGTACGAGCGCAAAAAGGAACAAAAAATATTAACATAGCTAACAAGCAGAGCTTTGTTAATGCCCCCGCGACTACCTGACCCCGCCCTTTCCCCTCAGGAGAGAAGAGCTACTGTCAGTGACGGAGCTTTTTGGTTACAAGCACTGGAATAAAAATTAAGAAATAAATAAAAAACCAAAAGGGACACGTCTGTTCCTGCAGCTAAACGCCCCGCCCCAAATCTGCTTAAGCAGGTACCCCTGCTTTCTGACACTGCAGAAGTGGCCCTGTTGAGACAGGCATCTTGCAGCATCCTAATTCTTTTCATAGAATCCCAGAGCTGGGAGCTGAAATGGCTTTTATACACCTCTCATAAGCAGGAGTGATGCTCCAATGTGCTGACATCTGTCACTGTTAGTGTCTGTCAATCAATCAATGGCAGCGACACTGAAACAGGTTATTTATAGGTTTTCCTAGCAGTGAGAGACAAGAGAAGAGAGTGTGTGTGTGTGTACGCATATACATGTATGTGTGTGAGTGTGTGTGGGTGCGTGCGCGACGAAAAAAATCACGCATTGTTTAAAAAACGGCTAGCGAAACCAATGCTGAACCTCTGGCATATATACTGATGAAGGCTAATGATATTTTAACAGCGTTACTCTGTGTACAGTCTTTTATGCGCAGTGGTCATGTGGGAGGGGCGGGTTCCCCTTTCTTTCCATTTTTTATAGTCAATCGCCTGTAAAACCAATTTGCCCCCCTTCCCTGCCTGCTGCCTCCGAACGCGGCACGCTTGCCCAAGCCGAGGCATTTACACGCGCGCTTTATGTTATTGTGGACGATTGCGTTTGTTTCATTTCTGGCTCGGGTAATCGGTTTTTCACAGAAGGAGAGCCGCATAAATCTCTCCCAACAGCTTGAGGTGGGAAAAGGCAGATTCTAATGTTCTTCAGGCAAAAAAATATATTTTTGTAGTCCCCCCACCTCCCCTTGTATTTAATGCATCTCTGAACACAAACTCCACTTCACCACAACCTCTTTTGATAAAGGGACAATCGCACTGGGAGGTACGGCAGTGGACTGAAAAGCATGCTGGGCCTGCTGCAGCGAGGAAGTATTCGGCTGGACCCTCAGGGGCCCCGAGTTTTTAAACCAGTCAGCTGGAGGGCCAGTCAATGGGGCGCACTCGTGACATCCCTCTCAACGCTCTTTCCGGGGCGCGCTTCCGGACAACGACCGACGGTTTGTCACAGAATCTGACATTTGCTAGATTTTTTACCCGCCCAGAGGTTACAGGGCTGATTAATGGTGGCCTGTGAAGGGGAGCCAAAATCCTGTGGCACTAGAGAAGAAGGCTGCGAGTCTCAGGCCTACTGCGATGCATTAGCGCCACAACACATTAGCGCTGCCTGCGATATGTTAGCACTGTAATAAATTAGCGTTGCCGGCAAAATGTTAGCGCTGCTCAGGCGCGAAAGCTCCAGCTCAACCTGAGAGGAAACGAAAGTCAGAAATGATGCTGGGTTGCTGAGAAGCAGGCCGTTCCCCCACCCTTTTTTTTTTTTTTAACTGTATTTTTATTTCCCAGCGGGAAGTTTATAAGTGTGCCAGCAACATCCTGAAATGCAAAAAACAAAAAGCAACTAAGAAATAAACAAAGCAATGTAGAGCACTTATCATGCATTTGTGGTTACCGAGCAAATATGTTGCTGTACAGCTTTGTGCGATTGTTCTTCCCTCGTATTTTTAGGCTGGCAGGAAGCAGGCAGAGCAGCTCATTAATGAGCCGCATTGAGAGGTACAGCCAATGCTTTCCTGACAAGAGTTTGGCTTTGGCCGATTGATCTCGCTGGGTAACTACCTGTATCTGAGACCACTCGTGCCTTATCGCCATTTATGCGGAATGCCAAGGAGCAGGCATTACGGTACATTTACACATTTCTCAAAGTCACATTTCACTTCCTCTTCCTTCCAGTAGACGAAGACAGAAAATGAGGGCTGCTCACTGTACTGATGTTAAATACTTATCCACGAACTGCCGTGAATATGGACGCGTGAATCTGTGTGCATGCGAACACCACATACACTCACCAAAACCCAGGCAGGTAAAGTAATACAGACACACACATACATACATGACAGACACACAAAAATACATATGCCCATGCATGCGTGCAAACACACACACACACACACGCATATATAAGCATACTTGCACAGACACACACACATGAGAAACAGGCAGAAATACACACAGATACAAAACCAACTACCCACGCATTTGCAAATTGCAGCCTTTGCAGAGGATGTTAAAGCTGCAAAACTACTGCTTTTGTGGTTAAGCAGTAGGATTTGGCCATACTTAAGCTTCTCCACTGAGGCTTACAGTTATTCTAACAGGTGACATCAAGGGTTAACTTTCTGTACCTTTTCTACAACGAGAAACACGGAGCACAGAACTTATTTCATTGTGCATGCAGAGGGTCTGGCGTGCCCTTGACCTTCTTGTGACATAAACAGTTCCAGAGTCTGATTAATAATGGATTGAAATCAATATTTCATTACAAGAAATCTGCGTCCCTTCTGTGTTCCTCTTTCTAATCGTTCCTTTTTTTATTTCAGAATTTATAGGAGGAAAGGCTTATTAATTATGATGCGGTAAACGCCTCGTGTCTAAGAGACAGAGTGCAAGAGACTGTCGAAAGGCCTAAGGAAAGATGCAAAAGAATTTGGACAGCCTGCGTGCCAAGGTGTCAGTCTTCAGCATTTAATTTACAAGACTCATATTGGTAACGAGTCAAAATCCCCATGAATTGACAACAAATCAACCAAGACTCTCAGCACACCACAGCAAGCTTACGTATTTCACGACAGGATTAGATTTCCAATTGACCTTTTGTGTTGCGAATTAAACCTCTAATTTCTTAAATCCCACAAGTGTTTCCTGTATAAGACCAAAAAAGGTAGGCCTATAACCAACTAGTTTGAAAAAGACACTCCGCAGCTGTAAATGGTTGCAAGGAACGCATGCACATTCCTTGCATGAGAAGTTTGAATTCATTAGAAAAAATTCACTTTTAATCGAAGTGAAATTCCTGTTCGTACTTGTTCGTGCATGTGGGCTTTGCCCAGAACCAATCTGGTATATTGGCTACGGTCGTTTCGTGTTTTTTAACTACTTTAGGGAATGGTTACACTGACAACTTCGAGCTTGATAAAAAGTTGTGTAGCCTGGTATCCTACCTTCTTTTAAATTACCGTCCCGCGCAATAAAGTTCAACACGGATTAGTCATTTAGATGAATGGAACTGTTTGAGTTTTCATAATCACATCAAGTAGCCTACTTACCTCCATTTTGTTCTGAAAACAAGTGTAAACAGAAAATCAGTGTTTAGTGAACCGCACTTTGCATAGCTAATTACTGTAGCCATCACACTTCTGCATCACCTCTTGCCGACTATCAACATGGAGAATCTTACAAACGCGGATACCTTTTAAAATGCCAATATATTATAACGCTGGAAATATTATTAATTGCCTTAATTTGCATTAATTGCCAGCAACGGAAAGCTAGTGTCTCACTTGCAGATAATTCGGCGGTTACCTTTCGACGCAGTTCTCCTACCCAGCCCCAGGGACAGCAAATTAGAAAATGACTTGAATCTGTCCTAATTCTGATGCCAATTTTCTCCGATTTCACTCATCGACTGAACTTTCACTTTGCGCCACTTAAACCACCTCGCGTTTCTTATAACATTACAATCAAACAAACAAACAAAAAAGAATAATAATTAAATAACCTTACCTCTAAGTTCCGACGGAGCGACTTGATCAGAAAGTTTTGAGATGCTGTGCGCGAACTCCGGTCGATAGATTCAGGAACAAGAGGGAACCAATGAGAGGGGTGGGTGATAAGGCCAAGTTTCTTTAACTACACAAAGCACTTTTTAGTTCCTATCCAATTTCCCAGACGTATAATAATTAAGGGGGAAACATCCCATTTTAATTACTATTGCAAATGATTGCGTTCTCAAGTAAACGCAATCTATTTAAATGTTATGGGCCATTTTCCGGCAATTCTTTAGCCTATTATAGTTTTAAGTCGGTTATTTTAAATTACTTGATCTCGCGCGTTATTCCCCTTGCACACACAGTAAAATACCCATACTACGCCGTATTTTCGCAGTTCTGCATTATCATTATATTCGAAGGATGAATATTATCACAAGGGAAATTACCTGTGAAGTCAGCTGTGAGTTCCGGACAGTAAATAAAGTAGGTAAGATAATGGCAAATTGCGTAATGAAAAACAACACGTCTTCTTTTAGAAGTGAAAGTTAAGCATAGAGCTTCTTTAGGGACTCGCAAAGAGTAGCCCAGCTTACCTGTAAAATAATAGCCTACCAGGTATTGTGCGAGGTCGTTCTTGTGTTTTCGATCTTGAGGAGTAATTGTGCCATCTAGGGGTGTACGTAAAAAGCAGCCGAAGATAAGAAAGACTGAAGTGAATTCGAAAATTCTACTTCTGAAAACTGGATCTGAATCGAGTTACTGCAAACATGGCAGCTCAGCACTTGTCGGTGATGGCTGCAGTGTCTGCAAGCTTTTATTTCAGGTGGGCTGTTAATCAGCTGATTAACCATATTGTGTTTATTCAAACATCTTACAGCAGTATCCCTCTACAGAAGAGCAGCTCCTATTGAAGGAGAACCTGCCGAACCATTGCCCAGCAAGACCCATACATAAATGAACCCATTTTACTTATTTACAGTTCCTCAGCTATAAAGCGGTCAATTCAGGGGGCCCTTAACAAATAGTAGTTTGAGAACCTCCACAATATGTTATTTGAGGAAGCTGTCACAAAGATAGAAAGCCGAAGCTGAGCCATATTTGTATTTGTTGCTGAAAACCACAACCCATGTTCATATAAATGATGACACGACACAGGCACAGGAACTTCCACCAAGAACAAGAGCTGGGAAACACAATATTTAAAAATAAGCAGTGGTGTGTGATCACTGAAGTGTTAATGCGCATTGAGCGGGACTACAGACAGCTCATCCTGGGGCCTCAAAGTTACTAAGCACACCCCTGGAGCCACCATTTCAGTCTGCACCGTGCTTCTCTTCCCTTTCCCACTGCCTGGAACCTCTGAAAGTGAACTATCCACTTAACAGGAACAGTGTCTCAACGAAGAAAGCAGCAGCTCCAAAAACGACCTTGTTCAAAAGTTCTCTCATCCTCCCAAGACCCAGCAATTCATTTCTGCTCCCTGTAGGGAACCTGTGTCTCTGGGCTTAATCTCAAGAGCCACATTATATGCTGAAAGCTACACTGCAAGGGACATTCAATAAAAATACTTATTGAGAATACTTTCACTGCAACACCTTGTTGTATCGTCAAAAATTTTCTTCCAAGTCTCAGTAAATTGTGGGGAAATTATCTTCAATCCAGATTTATAATACGCAAATCTGGTATTTGATAACACAGTGAATCAAAGTATTCATAAAATAATAAAACGTGGGTCAATTTTAATCAGTTCTTATTTATGAAAAACCATCCATTAAACAAAGATTCACTTATTGGTCAGTGAATCTAAGAGCCACCCCCCCACCCCCCCCCCCCCCACCAAAAAAAATACAATACAATCTGTATTTATGAATGGTTTTATTGGTGAACAAAACAAATTTCAAAAACAAAGTGGAGTTTAAAAAATTCGATAATTTTGAAAGGCTATGGTTAAAAAGTCAAGTGTCTAAAGCAAGAGTGATGCAACTGACACACTCAAGTGTAAAAACATTAGCACTTTTCTACTGATCTGCACCCATGGCTTGCTGGCACATTTCACTGTTCTTACATGGAAACACAGGCCCCAAATTGAATCTAATCACTGTCCTTCGATATATGTATTCATTTTCACTTTTGTACTCGTGTTTCCATCAATGCCAGCAACTGCTGACTTCATAACAATGTGCAAGATGCATAAATAAAGTAGCGTTAAATCTGTTAAATCCGTTAACTAAAGCAGAGGACAAAGTGCATAGCATTTTGACCGAATCCAGTCCACAGGTAGGGGGCAGACTGTAGATCTGAATGAGTTCACCTGAAAGCAAATTTAAACCACACGTACCACTGAAAACACAGTTAAACATGGCCCATGATCTGTTGGTAAGCATGAAAATGGCTCAGAATTACCCTACGAACACATATGTACCGAAGGTCACTATTAGAATTTTCAGAAAGTACTTTTTAAGGGGTTCTTTAGTGCACTGTTGCTTAAATGCGTACCGATGTGATCCAGAATCCCTTCACTGTCAATCAGTGTCACATTAATATACATCCCCCCCCCTAAAATTAGGGAAAACTTGTATCTTCACATAGCGTGACTTTTCATTCATACTGCTGGTCATGAATACTCAAAAGAGAGAAAATTATTCTAAGAAAAAATGACACCGAAAATAAATCGGGGAGGAAGTCCTCGAGAAAAAAAAAACAAAAAAACAACAACAAAAAGCACACAGATAATGGTAAAAACACAACAGAGAAAAGCATCCTGGCTTTCAGCGAGAACAGACTCACCCCCTAGAGATTATAAAACATCACCTCTCAGGTAAGAATCTGATTCGTCAAGTGAAGCGTGAAGATCAACGGCACAATATGAAGTCACTTGAGCGCTCGCTCCTCCCAACACACACAAGTGGGGTGGGTGGGGTTCCGGAAGAGCTGGAGACTTGGTTTCAGAGACTCCCTTGAATAACCAACTTGTGCCCAGTCTTACGATGGATGGACTGATCCCCATTCTGTCACTCTATCCCGCACTAAATGTGAATATGGTACACTTAATGCATGAATGAACAGTCCATGAGCACGAGTATGAAGACAACGGAGACGTCCGAGTGCTGTGGCAAAGGAGCGAGTTCTGTAAAGGCTGGTACAAATCACCACAGACATGTGAATCAGCCAGGAGTATACATCACGCTCACACACAATCTTCCCTACCCTGACCCACAGTTCAAAAGCATGCATTTATGAATACATACACA
Organism: Anguilla anguilla; assembly: GCF_013347855.1. NCBI lineage: Eukaryota > Metazoa > Chordata > Actinopteri > Anguilliformes > Anguillidae > Anguilla > Anguilla anguilla. The sequence continues at coordinate 10,580,239 of NC_049217.1, forward strand.
AATACACACACACAATAGATACTTATGCATGCATTCACACATGCACGCATGCACACACACACACGCACACCAATGCATGCACACAAATGTGTGCACACAAAAAAAAAAAATACACAAGATCCTTCCACCAGAGGAGTCTGTACAACACACTTCCAGACAGTACAGCAGAGCTTAAAACTTCAACGAGCAGGCCCAATTCTTCTGAGCAAAACCAGACAGACAAAGAACAAGCCAAAAAAACTGCAGCTACTATTCTCAAACGGAAGAACACGGGACAAACACCCCCAACCTCTGCAACAAGTGAATCCGGGAGCGGCGCTCGAACGCGGGCGGCGCCGCAGGTTTCCGTGTCCGTGCCCGTCGATGCCACGCGGGCACCGTGGCGTCCCCCCCCCCCCCGCGCGCGCTGCAGCTGGTGGTGTGTGGTGGAGGCGGGGAGCAAAGGGGCGGACCGGCGCAGGGTTCGCAGCCCCCGCGCGGTGCGGACGGCCGTCTGCGCGTCACGTCTGCGCCAGCTGCATCTCCTCCAGCCCGTGCTTCCCCAGGTGGTAGCGGGCCAGGTCCTTCCGGGTCACCAGCCCCACGACCTGGAGGAGAACCGCACGCCCCGTTTAAAAAGAGAGAGAGAGCAACGGATAAAGTGGAGGAATGAGCGCTTCAATAGGGAGGAAGGACCAGCCTGTGTTCGCTATGGGTCACCAAGGCTAACAGTTGTGCTAACAAGTAAACACAACACAAAGGTTAACGAGGAGGAATTACCAGTTTAATAGGAAGTACCATCTTAAATATAATAATTCATATCTTATGATGGGAGTAATATTCAATATGAGGAGTTCAATATGATGAAGAAAAATCTAGCTTGACTTATTTTTGCATGTTATAATCTGTACCTTCTTCAGATTCTACTGTGTTAGGAGAAACTAGCCTTATGATATGGTAGCAAGTAAAAATGACTCTTGCCACAAATCTCCTTTGCTCAGTAACTGCTTTCAGAAACAGGTAAGGAGTGCCCAAGAAAAACACCAGCTGTGGTCACAGAGACACAGAGAGTCCTGCGCGTGGACACAGAGACACAGAGAGTCCTGCGCGTGGACACAGAGACACAGAGAGTCCTGCGCGTGGACACAGAGACACAGAGAGTCCTGCGCGTGGACACAGAGACGGGCACACACTGGGGAGCTCACCCTGTTTTCGTGATCGATCACCACCAGGTGCCTCAGGCCGAGCGCTCGGAAGAGCTTGAACACACGAGGGAGAGAGGTCTCCTGCAACGGAAGCAAGGGAAGGAGGGAGAAAGAAAGAAAAATATAGATAAATTGATAAATGGTATATCAAACATTCCCCATTGATAATTACACCATTCAAATCTAACACGTGTCACATGTATTCCACTAGTTACGATGTACACGCAACTGCTTTGACTTATGCTTAAAGAACATTTCAAATGAAAGTCAAAAAAGTTTCAGGCAAAGTTTTAATGAGGGGTGTATCACAGAAACAGTTTTTGGGGATGAAGTGGGCTGTGGGGTGTGGAGTGTTTGACCCCTGGTTTTGTGGCATTTCTGGTGTTGTGGCTGCAGTATGCTGGTGGAAAGGTCATCAGGGGCGACAGCAGCCCGCAGGACAGTGTAGGGGGTGGAGCTTATGAGTTCTGGTCATGGTTGTCTGGGGGATGGTGTAGTGGGTGCGGTCGATATGTTCTGGTCATGCTTACCTGGGGGACGGTGTAGGGGGTGGGGTTCATGAACTGGGTGAGGTCCATCATGCACTCTCGCTCATCCTGGGACACGTGAATGGACTGGATGGGGGGGAAGCGGGGGTAGGCGTCCCGAAAATCCTTCAGCTGGAGCCGGCGCTGCTGTAGGCGGGACCGCGCCCTCTCCACAAACACCTGCAGAGTGGATGCGTGCACACACGCACACACACACACACACACAGACGGACAATATGAGCCAACCTTTCTTCTCAAACACACGCTCCCCCTAACCGGCACCCTGCCACACAAATATCCAAGCGAGCATAGGGATGCAAACGCGGTCTAAGAGCCTGGGACTCCACTAGCCCTGCACTCCTCCAACTGTCAATCAGCAGCCAATTCATTGCCCTGGAAACAAGGTGTGCAGGAATACATCAAAAAGCAGAAGACACAGCGGCCCTCCCAGGATCTGAGTCTGAGATCCCTGATGCGACACGTAAGATCACGAAAGGCTGTAGAGACCTCGCAGTGAGCGAGCGAGTGACTGAGGGGGAGAAACCGGGGACCCCGTCGGGTCCCAGAGGCCACGCCTCTCTCACCTTGTGCTTCAGAAGGACGATCAGCTGGGACCGCAGGATCAGGCCGCAGATTCTCCCCGGCTGCAAAGACCAGAGACACATTGCCGCTGCTGCTGCTGCAATATGCAACACATGCAGCTATACACAACACATGCAGCTATACACAACACATGCAGCTATACACAACACATGCAGCTATACATAACACATGCAGCTATACACAACACATGCAGCTATACACAACACATGCAGCTATACACAACACATGCAGCTATACACAACACATGCAGCTATACACAACACATGCAGCTATACACAACACATGCAGCTATACACAACACATGCAGCTATACACAACACATGCAGCTATACACAACACATGCAGCTATACACAACACATGCAGCTATACACAACACATGCAGCTATACACAACACATGCAGCTATACATAACACATGCAGCTATACATAACACAAGCAGCTATTCGCAACACTATTACTAACTGGCACTGCTAACATACATGTTTCCCTTTTCTCGTTGGTTTACAATCTACATTCAACTGAAAACTGTGGTTGGGGCAGGGGGGAATTTACAAACACCACCTCTGAAAAATGTTTAAAGCTTAAAAGAGGTGGATGTGTTGAATGTTAAACTAGAACACCATAAGGAATAATGGTAGATGATTTGCAGAGCAGCCTGCAGTTTTCTTGTGTGCTGACAGGGTTTACAGACAGTGGATGGTCTGAAAGAAAGTGTTTCATCATCTCTCTGTGGGATATTCATTGGAAGAGACAGTCATTTCTTTCTTTGTGGCACTGAAAGGGGGTGTGGGGTGTGGGGTGGGGGCGTTTTGCAAACCTCATTGTCATCGCCGACCCCGGGCACCACAGGGAAGCCGTTGTGATTGGTGGACGTGTTGCTAAGGATGTCCACGATGGTGCCCACCTTCTCGATCCGGCTGAAGCAGGTGACTGGAGAGCTCATCACCTCTCTGAGAGAGACAAGGGGGGAGAAAGTCATTCTCAGTCTTTCACAGCCACCCGATAGCACCTGGTACCAAGGTCAAAAAAGCTAAGCCATTTTAGCACCAAATAGGGCAATGAGTGCGCTCTTGTACACCATTTAATCTACTTTATGGTTATGCTTGTAGTGCTCAGAATGGGAGGGGGGGGGGGCGTCGGTTTCTACCTCACACGGCTCAGAGACGGGAGAGGACGAGGATGGTGATGAAGGCATTACCTGGCCGTGAGCGAGTGCGAGGTGGCTGGGGCCTCCCAGTGCAGGAAGGGCACGCTGTGCAGTTTGATGTGGATGTCGTACAGACCCTGCAGAGAGCAAACTGGCCTCAGCACCACCACTCCCACAATGCTTTGCAGTGCTTCACCCGTCTCTGTCAGTACAAAAGACCCAGAAGTGCTCCTACGCAGCGCAGCAAACAAGACACACAAGTTACTCCAATGGAATTAACCTGGTGCATTCTGGGTTAACTACTGTACTTAAATGACAGCTATAGCTGTGCTGTGGATAACAAAACAGACCACAAAAGAAGTGAGGGAGGGAGAGAGAGAGTGTGTAATTTCTGGTTCCCGGAAAAAGAACTCACACAGCTGCCTCTATCCCATAAGGCTCTGCTGCACTAACCTCCACAAAGTAATCTCCCACAATCTTGGCCGTCATGAGCACGAGCATTATGGGAAGGCCGTAGGTGACGTTCCCCGTGGCCTCCACCATGATGACCGTCAGGCTGAGCGTCATGCGTACGATTCCGCCTGGGCCGGGACAAAAGGCGTGACATCAGCCCGGCCGCTCCACCACAGAGAGGGCTTATCTGCGCGCTTTCAGACAGAACGGCCAGCCGGCCGTTTCCACAGCTACAGCGACGGGGAGCACGGCGACGGCGAGCCACTCACCAAGCTGGGCTGCAGCTCCAATCAAAGCGTACTTCCCCGGGTCCGCCCAGATCTGTCACACAAGACAGGTCTCACAATACATTACATGTATACGGCAGACGCTTTTATCCAAAGTGGCACACAAAAGTCTTACTCCACTCTTTAATATTACTCCTACCAAGCTCTCTTTACACACCGTTTGACTTGCACAATATGTAAAGCACGTTTCGGATTAAAGAATAGAAAGCAAAAATGGGACAGACGAGAAATTAAAGATCAAATACGCGGCACAAACACGTCACAAGGTAGGAAAATTCTTACAGTCACACAGTTTAGAAGATTTGGTATTAGTATATAGGCTCATATATTTACCTCAACATAGCAGACTGAGCATGGCTGCAAAAACTGTCTGGATGTGTTCTGAATGAATGTTTAGATGAAAACTACTGCCTGATGTATTTAAGTCATTGGAGATTAACATTTTATCACAAGACCAAATGCAGGATTTCTCATGATGGATGAAAGTAGACTTAGAAAGCAAGTGGTGGTACAGAGAGATGGAAAGTGGGTCAGATTGGTATAACAGCCACAAGTTGACATTGTATTATGCAGTTTTTCATGCTGTAGGTTGTGATCGGGGACTAAAAAGCGGAAAGTGCACGCATTTCTCTCTAAAAAGCATGTGTTCTCTTCAAAGGGATATTCTCCATGGGAAATTAAAATCAGGCTGAACAGGCTGAACAGAGAAGCTTGGCATGCTTCTGAAAAGTAAAACCCCAGACACTTTCCAGCAATGAATTCTCCACATTGCAAAATAAAAATTCAGCGAAGTAAAAGGTGTGAACCCTGGAGTTTCCCGTCTGTGCTCCCTACCCAGCTTCTGATTGGCCGTTCCCTACCCAGTGCCTGATTGGCCGAACCCCCCCCCCCCCCTTCCACTCACAGAGCCGCTGGAGGTGATGGCAGCCAGCAGGATGCCGAATAGCCGCCCCCAGGCCGCCCCGATCAGCAGGGAGGGGATGAACACGCCCGCAGACACCGTCAGGCCGTACGTCCAGCAGGCCAGGAAGAAGTAGCTTAGCGTGAACATGCCCAGGGTCAGAGGATTATAGGACCCTGCAGGAAACAGCAAGGGGAGGGGCTCACTGCTCTGAACCTATTACAGTGCTGTGCTGTGGCGTGAGGAGTCTTCCGATTGGTTTCCATAAGTCTGATTGACAGTACCCACTAGCTCCACCCATTCTGAGAATCAAGGGACCTCACTCTCCGGTCATTACAAGTGAGGGAGACCAGAAAGGACTAGGAAGTTGCAGCTGGAAGAAGTGTCAATTGGCCAGTAGGGGGCAACCTTCCCTCTGGAGAAAATGAAACCCAATGTCCCAGTGCAGTCTAGGGCCACAATGTTGTAGAATACACAGTACATAAAATGAGATGTTAAACCAATTTCCAGACTCTCTGAGGTCAATCATGTTAAGCCTGGTGTCCTGAACAAACTCCAAAAGCCACCACATCTGTCCATTTAAAGATACCACATACAGCCGTTTTCCTCTGCCATCAAAAAAACCACGGCTTTTCTCCAGACCCACACACTTAAAAAATTAAAAATGACAATAAGAACAATTAATTTGACTTTACTAAGCGCGGAATAAACTAAGTTCATTGCAAAGTGAATATTATTTCTGGCTCGACAAAAAAGGTTTGGTCAGAACTCCCTAGATGGTAAAACTGCAGCGTCGCATACCGAACCACCATTAAACTGGAACAGCAGAATGGAAAAACAGACTGAATTGGACCGGAATGCTATTGAGTGGATTTACTGCTGTTGTGGAAAAGAAAAAGCAAGCCCTCAATGCAGGGCCAAAAGAAGAAAACTAAAAACTAGAAGTTACAGATAATGTGCAATAATTCAGTCTTCTGACTCGGTGTGCAAGTAGGTCAGGTCAGTGAGCCAGGTACACAGAAAAGCAACACAGCAAAAGAGATGCAGGTTACAGCTTAATTAACCTCATTTACCAAGCCCAAAATCTGATAGGAATATGGAGCTCACTAACCAAAATACATTGTATAACGTCATTGGAAATCAGTATTGATATGTTCATACTGGTCACTGAAATGCTGGTTCATACTGATCACTGGTGCTTTGGTGAGGTGCAGCCGAGGCCATGTTAGAATCCCGAATTTATAACTGTAGCCCCACTCTCCTCCAGCAGAGGGGAGAAGGCCATCTAAAGGTAGGGTCAACTCACTCGTATATATCCAAGTGTGTGCGTGTGTGTGTGTGTGTGTGTGTGTGCGTACATGTGTATATATCTGTGAGTCTGTGCGTGTGTGTGTGTGTGTATATATATATCTGGGAGTGTGTGCGTGTTGTGTACATATATATTTATGAGTGTGTGTGGGTTTGTGTGTGCGTGTGTGTGTGTGTGTGCGTGTGTGTGTGTGTGTGTGTGAGAGAGACAGGCGCTGGCGGCGGCTGGGCCTCTGCAGCAGGGGTGCTGCTGGGTAGGCTCCAGGTTTCGGGGTACGGTGGGAGTGAGGGGTTCTGGGAAAGCCATCAGCCAGAGCCCCGTGTAAGACGAGGCAGATGCGTGGGCCTGCTGAGCGCTTCAGCAGCTGCCGCACATCCGGCCCTCTCCCCCTCTCTTTCTCTTCCTCTCCCCCTCTCTTTCTCTTCCTCTCCCTCTCTCGCTCTATCCATGCCTCCCATTCCATTCCCTCTCTCAGGTCCAGGCTGCATCTGGAACCCAGACAAGGCCCTCCACAGTCAGGGAGCCACACTGGACAGCCTTTGAACAGCCTCTTCCCCTGGCTTACACCCCCATCCGTCCCTCAGGGAGCACCAAAGAGGAAATGCCCTCCCTCCACCCCCCCGCCATTTTCATTTTCCATGCTGGCCATTGGCCGGTGCTGGAAGGAAAGGCCTCGTTGATGTGGAAACCAGCAGCGCGCTGTAGCGCGTTGTGGCGGTAGTTACCTGGCGGGTTGTGAAACAGGCTCCGTACGCTCCTCTCGGGCGTATTGAAGAAGGCTGTTGCCATGGAGTTGTACTCGCCGTCGTCGCAGAAGAGCTATGAAACGGAGCAGGAGGGCAAAGTCGTTTCGGTTAGCAACACGTTTCACTGCAAATTCTCAAGAACCTGCAGGAGCGTTCTCAAATTTCACTGGCATCTACGAAAATAAAAGTATTTACAATTACAATTGACCAAGGGCACACATTATGATGGCAGGCAACTATAATGTATTACATACTAGTATATACTGTACTAATATATGTCAATAGTAGACGTTCATCCATGTACAGTTATTGTGTTAATTAGCCACGACCCTCGTTAACTTGTGTTAAATCCCCATTAGCCAGTAGTTAGCGCAGGTAAATGGGGTCAACCACAGGCCGAGGCAGGTGATTTTAGGAGGCCCCTTTGAAGCCCCTGCTTTAACAGCCCTGACCTGCAGGGGGTATTCCTCACTCTGGTCCGGGCCCAGGGGCTGGCAGTCATTGGAGAAGTAGATCATGGTGAAGGAGACTGTAGCCGTCACAGCTGCCACCAGCATGGCCTCCATCACCTGCAGGCAGGGTCGGTGGATATACCTGAGAGTGACAGCATCGGCCAATCAGAGGACAGTTTATTCATGTGTCACATTTCCTACATCCCAGCGACCCAGCTTTATTACTGGAGGGCTTCAGTACTAACAGGGTGATTCTGCTCTGGCCCTGGAGGGCTAGGCTATTCGAGCCGCAAGGCTATTTAATCCTAGCGTCTCCGCGGATTTTCTTTTCTTTTTAAAAAAGTTAAATTTCCATACTTCTGATGTTGTGCAAGTAGACAAAAGATTTTTTGAGCACTCGCTTAAATTTAGTCCACAACTTCGCCCAACTGAAAAAACAGTGAGAGCTGAAGAGAACACCTGTAGTGGCTCTTGCAGCTATAAGTCTTACCGTATTTAAGGAAGTGACAATAGTGGCACAACTGATAGAGAGAAGTGCAAAAGTCTGCTGGATGAATTGATGCTGTTTTTTCAGTACAGCAAATCAGGAACCCAAAACAATCCAGCTTCTATCTGAGCAATTCTGCCATTACTCTCTTGAAAGGTAGTTATTTGAGAGCGCCTATGCTGGTGGCAAAGTGCCAACCTGACATGGTGTGTGTGCTATATTTTTTGTATTTCTTCCTCCTTCCATGATTAGACCACATTGTTTAGGTTGTACTCATGAGTGCCAGAGCACCATGTATACAGATATGCCTCTGTTCCTCAGTCACCATGATAAATACACACCTTCTGCTTTAAAAAATTTTATTTCCTTTTTTAACAAACATGTCAAACCTTATGCAATATTCATACATTGCATTACCGTATATACAGAGGGTGGAAATGGGGGAATGGGTTGGAACACCTGACCTTACCTTATTCTGAAAATGGTGAGCCAGTAGTTTAAGACATTGAACAGCGCTCCAAGCAGTCCACCTGCAGAGAGAGATTATAAGCAAAACCTGACTGCGAGTTCAAAGGTCATAACCATATCACAAGAGCAATGGCATCAGAGAGCGAACACTGACAGAGGAACTGCAGTCTTCCAACACCCAGGTACCTCCTGACTACCCAACTCAACTTCAAGTGTTTCTCCTTAGTTCTCTATTAAATCTGTCAGTGTCACCCAAAGCATTCAAATCTGCCTGTTATTTTACATGAGAAGGTACCGTGAACACAGTATGTACACACAGCACAACACACAAGTTTTTTCTTACTATTACTGTGGAAGATGAAATTGAAAAAACTTGTTTTTCCCCTTTTGAGGTCAGTATTCTAGAATTTTCCACCGCTAAGAATCTTCCCCCTTAGGAGGGCTATATAACGGCTATAATCATCTGTGTTCAATGAACTTGACAAAGGAATAGCTCCCTGACAGCGGTTGGAACAAATCATTGCTTTTCCACAATAACTTTCTCATCTAGTTCTAATGTACCATACACATCTCATAACTTTAAAGTTGACTAACCATAATGCTGTGTTCATAAATGAAATAGTTATTTGTTCCAGAGAATTTCACTTTTTGTATATACAAGGTATATTCAAGCTTTTTGCATGACACCAGCAACACACTAAATAGCAGTGCAGATGCTTCTCCAGGGAAGCTGAAAGGAAACTGATTCTTCTTCATCATGACAGAAACACAGCAAGTCTCCTTCATAGCAACAAAAATTAAATGGGTCTCCCCTCATAGCGACAAAAATGAAACAGGTCTGCCCTCACCTATGGCTCCCATACAGATGAAGAGGGGAATCTCATAAAGGTTGTACTCCACACTCTGGGGAGGGGGAGAAAAAAAAACTTATCCCACTTAACCAAATCAGAGATCATTCAACACTGGATTTCTACACTGTGACAGGGAGGCGCGCTCACGTCACTGTCAAAGCGGCCGAAGTTGATGAGACCCGGGTTCGAGAGGTCGCCCGGCTTCTCATTATAGATGCTGAGGAAGAAATTCAGGGTGAAGGTAGACATCATGGATGCAAAGAACTGGGGGAAAAAAAAACAGAAAAAAGGAAAGGAGGCATTAGGAGGACGGACCCTCTCAGCTGGTCAGGAAAGGTAGCGGCGGTGCGCCACAAAAACGTGTCCGTCTTCCAGACACTCACGATTCTCCAGGTCAACATTTGGTTCCAGAAGGACGCCCCCTCTTCCAAGCTGAAGAGGACCCCGCCTGAGACAAGAGGGAGGGAAAGAGAGAGGAATGGGAGAGTCCTCTGGGGATTTAACCCCCTGCTACATCGGCACATCTACAAAACAGCATCCTTTTGTCGGGTTAGAAGGGTCATACGGATGCCACAGATGGGATCTTAGCAGTCAATGTTAACAGCTAGTGTGCATCCATCAAACAGCGACAGTTTTATGGTTCAGTGGTCGTATCATGGTTCTGTAGGCCAAATACTCCTGCTGAACTTTCTCCCCAAGTGGTGTCATGCCACTTCTATTAGAAAAATTCACCTGAATGAAGGAAGAGTTCAAAACTGTCGTTCAAATTTCTTTCTAAGTCGTCACAGTATGACCCATATGTAACTGGAGCTTCAAATGAAAGGATTCAGAATGAAAATGAACCCAAGCACATGCCAAGCAAAGGCCCAAATAAAAACTGCTTAGCATGTCCAACCAAACACTTTCCCAGGGGTTTTAATTGTGTACGGCTGCTCGGCAGTGGAAACCCATTTCATGAAGCTCTTGACGAACAGTTCTTGTGTTACGTTGTTTCCAGAGGTAGTTTGTAACTCTGTAATGAGCGTTTCTTCAGCACTAGGTGGTCTCGTTCTGTGAGCTTGTGTGGTCTACCGCTTCGCGGCTGAGCCGTTGTTGCTCCTTTACGGTTCTACTTCACAATAACAGCACTTAGCTGACTGGAGCAGCTCTAGCAGGGCAGAAATGTGACAAACTGACTTGCAGGAAAGGTGGCATCCTATGACAGTGCCTGAGCTCTTCAGTATGACCCATTCTACTGCCAATGTTTGTCAATGGAGAATGCATGGCTGTATGCTAGATTTTATGAACCTGTTAAGACACAGGTGTGTCCACATAATTTCCGAAATGAAGTGTATACCGTTGCTAGGCAACAGCTGAGATGTCTCACCAACAGGAGCGCCAAACGCCGCAGACACCCCTGCAGCCGCGCCCGCTGAAACAAAGTCCCTCTTCTCCGTGTCCCTCCGGAAGTATTCAAAGATCTGCAAGGACAGCCACGACATTAAAAACACACCGGGACATGCCCTTTTCAATCAACCAACTAATTAAAATGATGTCTGGCCTGGCAATTGATACAACAGTCATAGACCACCAGGATACTCTAGAGTAACCAGATGGCCAGCTCCTTGGTTCTTGCTAATCTGCCACTGGTATTGCCCTTGACTTAAAAGGTAAACGCATAGATACTGCTGCTATTTGATATGTAAAGATGCATTTAAACATAATAATAGTAGTATATAAATGTCCTCAAATAAGTGCATGAGAGATGAAGGGGTTTAATGACCTTGAAGTCCTTCTTCAGTGAGGTGCTTCGTCCCTGGGAGACTCCAGCCGCCACCACGGCCCCGGAGTGGATCATTGGCCCTTCCTGATGGTGGGACGGGGGGAGCATGTTAACAGGACGCCGCGGATAGCTGTGTTCCTACCAGCAGCACACCTTAGTGCTCCCATTCTAAGGGTATGTGTCTGAAGCTTCACATTTCAAGCATGTGACAATTCACATGTTCCTACAGCGCATGGACAGACATTACAGACAAAACTATTTTCCCCAGTACGCCTTCATGAAACCCCATTTAAAGGTCAGTAAATTAGGCTAATGATGTACAATTTTACATATAGACAGACCAATCAAAGCAATTTCTGCATCCAGACGTTCCTTGCAAAAGCAGGCCGTGTTTGTCTGATGCTAAAGTACTCTCTTATATGAGTCTACTGGGCTTCCTCTGTGCCCTTGTCTGTCTGTATAATGTGGGTGAGAGAATGCTGGGTGGGGGAGGGCCTGTGGTCTCTGACCTCTCATTGGTCAGCTTTACCTTTCCTACTGCCAGGCCACCAGCCACAGAGCAAATGACTCCTCCCACTTTCACCATAAGAGTCTGGAAAGGACAAAACAAAAGAGATCCATAGGGCATTGTTGCTGTACAGATGCTACCAGCGAGTCAGTGAGCCAATACTACAGAAGCCTGTGGATTTCATTCTTGGACAGACTGTAAGGATGTAGGATTTCATTTTTTTTTTTTTATTACCCACATCAATCAGACAAAAACTGGCTTATTAGCTTTATGCATCCACACTGATTTATTTCCAGAAGTATTTTGTAAAAATATTCCTGAGAATACAATGAGCATTCTTCAGCCATAACTAACCAATCTGCTACAAATGGGAATGCCCACGTGAAGAGAATTGCATTGGCATGCACCCAAAACCAAAATATGCAACAGTCCATTGAGCTACCTGGTTAAGTAGAGGATCAAATAATAAAAGGAATTAGAAAGTAAATAAGTACATAAAAATAAAATAAAGCAACTAATTTACCTTCAACCGCACGACACGAGGGACCTTAACTCCATTCAGGTAGCACTTTATCTGTGGGATCCCGCTACCCGCGGCAATGGGCTAAAGACAGAACAGAAACAAACGAGCGGAAAGAGCTCCTACAGCGGTTATATTCATACCAGATTTCACCACAACCACAATTCAACCAATATAACCAGAGACAGCGTCAGCACCTCCTAGAGGGTGGCAGTTCCTGCAGGACTACTCAATCCTGATAACCTGAAATTCAGATATTCTGGTAAAGTTGGATTCAAATTAGTTTGTTCGTCTGTTTGTTTTGGCAGGCAGGCAGGCGAAAGTGACTCATAAGATAAGTGTTCATGTTGACATACCGATCAGGGCACATATCAAATGAGCGTAATCAACCATGATTCATAAATCAAACCAATCACATTCCCTGCGTTTCTTTTTAATCCAGGTTCAACTAAGACTTCTATACATGTTGGGAAAGGTTAGTCTGGAAGACATCTACTTGCCCAAACTAAATTTAATTTATGCAATTTAATTAACAGAGACAAGGAACACTGATCAACACTTCAGTTTTTTTTTTTACATTCACATAAATTTTGACCGCTTTAGCTATTGGGCCAATTTTCAATCGGGGTGAAATGAAAAACAGGCACGTGAATCTTCTACTCACCTCAAAAAAGGCCACGAGGACAGAGCCCACCAATACAAATGCGGAATTCAACACAGCCCACAGGATGAGAGTGATGGAGAGGCCGCCAACCTCAGTGAACTTCTCTATGTCTGAGGACAGGGTTAAGGAAACTAAATGACCTAAAAAAAAAGTTCTGTCTTGTTCAGTGCCTGTCAGGAACCTCTTCTAGTTACATAGTAAAAATTCTGCATATTGTGTGGAGTCTTATGTTAACTAGGTGCATTTATGCAGCCCAAGAAGGGGACGTTTAAGATTTATAGATTGACCTTGGCTGTTCTGCATCAGATGGTCTTGAGTGGTTCTTTACGCAATGATATGGTCCCAGTGCTGTATCTAATCCCACACAGAAGGACAGCTGAGTGGCTCATCCTGTTAAAACACTGTTACGCCATTTGTATGGCCTGCTACCGATTCCAGGGTATTTCAACTCAAACAGCAGCCAGCAGCCCTACAGGTCTGCACATAAATGCCCATTTAGCAAATCTGGATTATGCATTGCGTTCTGTATCCAACAGGGCTAGGGTTCACTACTTTTCAATTCAACCAATTCTGGAAATCAATTGAAACTGAATACACTAATTATGGGAAGCATCTGACATATAACATTACAGTTAATTGTGTTTCAGGTTATTTTCTTGAACAAACTAAAAAAGAATCAATTGCCAAACCTGTTACCGACATTTTTTTAAAATGGCAATCATAACTGTGTTTTCCGCTGGGGAAGGATGCTCTGCTTGACCACATGGTACTTGAACCCGGCAAGGTTCTCCACGACGATGTCGATGACGCAGGCGATGAGGCCCGTCAGGAGCCCGATGAGCCCACACACCACCCAGCGGCTGATCTCCAGACACTTAAAGCCCTGAGCAGGAACAGAGACGCACCCATTTCAGCACGCAGAGAGCCAGGTCCACACCATCACCATTAAGAACAGCATCTCTGGGAAGCTGGGTGGCTCATCCTGTTAAGGCACCGTTCTAGTGCACGGATGAGAACCCGGACTGTGGGGCTCTTCACTCGTCGATACAACTTTGACTGGTGGGTTGTGGTGTGAAAAGAAGCAGCTGGCGACATCACAAGGGTGTCTACACTCACCCACATCAAGTGCAGAGACTTAAGCATAAGCACAGCCGTATACGATTGGCCATTCCAAATCAGAAATAAAATGATGGGGAGAGCATAAAAAACAGTACCTGCGTAGGTTTCCATGCTTGCCAATTTAAGTTTCCATTTATCTAGTTATCTCGTTCCCATTATTAATTCTGCAATAGATCGAAGGACAAGGGAAGAATCGAGAGAACCTTTTGAATCATATTTGTCAGGAGTCAATTATTTTTCCAATTCAGCCAAAGAAGCGAAAGGCTATTCATCAACTTAAATGCCCAGAATGCTGCATGAGGATTTCTCAGTTAATTAATTGAAATTCAGTTCACTTCCGGAAATGAAACAGAATTGATCGGGACCCTGCAGCGGATAGCCTAAAAACAGCTCTGGGACGGTGTGTGCAAACACACCCCCAAAGGCACGGAGTACCAGACTGACCATCTGGCTCATCCGCCTTTCTTCCTCCAGGAACAGCTGGTTCTCGCTGTTGTCATAATCAAGGCTCTGAAACAGACAGACGCAATGGGTATGTACATAGATGAAGTGCAGATTTGATATCAATACCATGTGCATTTTACGCAATAAGTTATTTCTTTCATGTACCACAAACCCTGGGGACCCACCATTTGGGATCCACCTGGGTCAGTCTGTTCCCTAAAAGGTCCCTTTTTAAGGGAAGACTGCGTTTGGTTCACAGCACTGATCAAACACAGTTCCACTATACATAGCAAATGTTATTTCTAAAGTGCATGAATCATCTTTTTATTATGTCCCAAGACCAAACCTTAGGGGTCCTTTAAAAAGGGCTACAAAGCTGCATGTTGGGAGGTTAAGAGGAATAAAAACCAACAAAAATAAACTATTATTGTGCCAGTCCAAGCTCTCTCAGTACACCTAAGTTATTGAATGGATCATTATTATTATTTTTTGTAATTCACAGGACCTGTAGTTTGCAGTTACCTCATATTTCAGCGACAGCAGCTTCTCGTTGTGAGGAATCTCTTTGGGCCGGCTTAAGACCGCTCCCTGAACGGTGATACCAGGGGTGGGGGGCAGGGGGTGTGGGTGGGGGGGTGGGAGAAAGGAGCAGAAAGGTCAGATGCTTTATTCCAACCTGACAGGAAACGGGTGAGAATACAGCTGCAGAATGGAGCTGAGAGGAACTGCTCAGCGATGATGGGAGAGTGAGGCGTCAGGAGCCCTGTAAGGGGAGAAGCTGCAACATGCTGCCAATCACAGACTAGTCTGAAACAAGCAAAAGGTTTTTAAACCAATCAAATTTGCCACTGAAAACACATACTGTACAATAGGTTCAAATCAGTAAATCACTCACTGGCAGACGATAGCCCCTCCCATTTCCGGTTCCATGAAACCTCATATTCCCATTGCTATCACTCAGCACCACAATACAGAGGAGGAGGCAGAGTCCCAAAGGTTAAAGTGAGGCACTGGCAGTGAAACTAACCATGAGGTGATGTAATGGAGCGTACAGTGCTGGCTAGAACCCCTGAAACCATTAAAATGACTCTTTCATGACTCTTTGTGGGGACAGGTGGGCGGCTCATCCTGCTAATACGCTAGGATAAAACGTCTGGGCGCACTCGCATTATAGAATCCTGTACGCGTCTGTGTATCAGTGCCCATGTCTGACATCACTAGCCACAGCATTGCACAGGTAGGCAGGGTTCTGGTTGGTGGGATTGTCTTTCACTCATCACATGAGGTGTGCCAGCCATACATGAAGTGCAGGCCTCAGCTGTAAGGACCGTACGGCTCAGCTGGCAACAGCAGGCAGGTTGGGGGAAGGCCGTGTCTGTGCACTTCTCAACTAATGGAGGTAGCAGCAACGAAGGAAGCGAGGAGAAAATAAACCTTTTTGGTGAATAATTGGTTGAATTAAAGGAAAAAGGTTCAGGGCTCCTTGCTACCCGTAGCTCACAGTGAGCATCCAATGAACATGGCGGTGACTTGAGAAAAGATGAAATGGTGAATAGGAGGGTTTTTGTCAAACAGGATGGAGCTTGGGAGCTGGGTTCTGAAATATTACCTCCTCTTCTGAATTTTCTTCTTCCAGATCGACTGTACTCAGCCTCCCTATGTGAAATATGCTGCTCCCGGAAAACTATGGAGCAAACATACGGAATCATATTCTGCAGTAAAACCTAGAGCTGGATCAAGCCGGCTGTTTGCATGCAAAAGTTTAAGCTAGATCCTAAACAGCAGCCCCTTGTGATGCTCTGCTTCTGGAATTACTTGTAAAACATTGTTAAACAGAACATCATGATTACAAGGAAGATGAAACGCGAGTTTATTTTAGTTTTTATTTTTTGAAAACGTGGGTTGCGATCATCCAGGTCCTTCGGAAAAATAGCAATATTTAGAAGGGTTTCATGGGGACTGCACCTGCACTGGCAGGACTCAGCAGTTACAAAATAACTGCCTGCTAATCGGGCATCGCCCACAAGCCGCATTGATTTTTGATTAGCCCAGCACTGTCACATGGGACGTCTTAACCAATGTCAGAACAGTGCGCGTTGTGAACACAAAAACAATCGGAGCAGTAGACTAACTAGACAGCTAATGTTAGCCAAACAAGTCGAAAGTCACTTATCAAGCTGGCTAGCTAAGTAACGCCTATGGAAACGCAATTCTACAGCACCGTAATTGTGTCACTGTCCAAAAACTAATGCAAATAATAAACAGTTCTTGACTTGGCTAGCGAACACCATTACATAATTTTGTTGGCAACGCTGGCTGCTACAGCATCAAGTTAGCTAGCTACAACATCAAGTTAACCCGTTCGCATGGACCAATGATACCCAGCAAACTAAGTTTAGGCAGCCACGCAATGAACTCACTAGCTAGACAGCTCGATAAATAATATTTGCCCTATTAATTGATGTTGCTGCCAAACTCGACAAATTAGACGGCTAGTAGCGCTCTTCCAACAGTCCCAACGCAACAGTCAACGACGTTTCACTAGCTTGTAGTAGCTAACTACTTTTCAAAGCTAACGTTTATTAAGTGTGTTCTTATTCATACACTATACTGAACGCATCAAAAGAGGTTATCACAATCGTAGCTTGCTGGTCAACTGGTGCTAGCAAATTCTATAATGTGTATGCAAAACCAATAATGTGTATATATTTTAAAAATTCCAGCTTCAAGCTCTTTGTTTCTGGTTTATGTAGACAGGTTGCAAGGTGACAGAAAGATATCTTGCTAATTTAGATGCCTAGATTATCCTATTAGATAACCAGCTACAGCTACCGCTACCTGTCTGGTGTATCGCACGGCACTGGCTCCGTTCAGAAGTGGAGTGTCTTCTCCTTGAGCCGTATCTTCGTCCCGACTGGACCACGACACTTTCTTCGAGACATTTGCCATGCTTGCCAGGGTTTCTCAGGGCGTCACCTGTCGCCGTTCCTTCCTATTTTTATTGTCTATCTGTAAAACAGACAACAGGGTCTTCCCTAAAACTCCCACCCACTTATCTCACATACATTTTTTCCCACGTGAGATGTCTACATAGGCATAGAGCGTGAGATCAATAGCAATCACGTGACAAAGCGCTTCAATCTACGGAGAGCTCAAAGGGGCATTACTCCTAGCGCAACATTGACCCTAGGATTTAATTATAAACGCGCGGAAAGAGAATTACGAAATCGTGCGTTTTAAGTTTCCTAATCTGGTTCATATAGCTTCTAAAATTCGAAATAACCAATCTGTTGCATAATGATCACGTCAGAATCAAGTCATAAACAAGTTCATTCAAATCCGTCTATAACATTTCCAATTTGGTTACCCTTCTCAACAACAGACCAAATACACGGTGTGCCAATTTCAATTACTTGAGACGTGTGCTTTATATTAACTAAGCCATTGTATTTACGTGAATGACGATACTAATATATTTATGATTCTTAATTTTGTTAAAGCATTCGATATGCTAATTGTTAATGCATGCTGATTGCAAAACAGATACATACGGAAGACGATTAGGGCCACTTTTCCTTTTATTTATTTATTTTATTAATATTTTTGTTGATACAAACACACTTAATATTTGGTAGCATATCTCTTGCTTGCAATAACTGCATCAAACCTGCGACCCATTGACATCACCAAACTGTTGCATTCTTCTTTTGTGATGCTTTTCCAGGCTTTTACTGCAGCCTCTTTCAGTTGTTGTTTGTTTCGGGGGGTTTTCCCTTCAATCTCCTCTTCAGGAGGTGAAATGCATGCTCAATTGGGTTAAGGTCTGGTGATTGACTTGGCCCTAATGAAATCCTTTGTTGTGTTGGCAGTGTGTTTTGGGTCATTGTCTTGCTGCATGTTCCTCCCAATTAGTTTGGACGCATTTCTCCGTAAGGTGGCAGACAGAATGTTTTTGTAGACTTCTGAATTCATCCTGCTGCTACCATCATGAGTTACATCATCAATAAAGATTAGTGAGCCCACTCCAGAAGCAGCCATGCAAGCCCAAGCCATTACACGTCCTCCACCGTGCTTCTCAGATGAGCTTATATGTTTTGGATCATGAGCAGATCCCTTCTTTCTCCACACTTTGGCCTTTCCATCACTTTGATAGAGGTTAATCTTGGTCTCATCAGTCCATAAAACTTTGTTCCAGAACTTTTGTGGCTCATCTCTGTCCTTCTTTGCAAATTGTAATCTCGTCTTCCGATTATTACTACTGATGAGTGGTTTGCATCTTGTGGTATAGCCTCTATATTGCTGCTCTCTAAGTCTTCTTCGAACAGTTGATTGAGATACCTTCACCGCTGTCCTGTGGAGATTGTTTGTGATGTCACTGACTGATGTTTTGAGGTTTTTCTTCACAGTTTTCACAATGTTTCTGTCATCAACTGCTGTTGTTTTCCTTGGTCGACCTGTTCGATATCTGTTGCTCAGTACGCCAGCAGTTTCTTTCTTTTTCAGGACATTCCAAGTTGTCGTACAAGCTATCCCCAATGCTTGTGCAATGGCTCTGATCGATTTCCCCTCTTTTCTAAGCTTGCTTTTCTCCCAAAGACAGCGCTCTGGTCTTCATGTTAGTTTATCTTTTATAACACAAATGCAGTTTTCACAGGCAAAACCCAAGGCTAAAACCAAGAGTAGACATTCAGAACTATTTATTGTTTAATCAATCAATCTAACAGGACACATCTGGGCAACAAGAAACACCTGTCAGTCACATGTTCCAATACTTTTGCTCACCTAAAAATTGGGTTGTCTGATACAAAAGGTGATATGTTCTAAGCTGTTTAACGAATCTAGATAAAAATACCAGGAAATAAAAGCTGAAATTCGGATGTGTCATCTCATGTACATCTTTTGACCTCAAACTCAATTGTCTTCAGTGTATAGCAAAAACAAAGGAATTGACCTTGCTGTTCCAATACTTCTGGAGGGGACTG
Organism: Anguilla anguilla; assembly: GCF_013347855.1. Lineage (NCBI taxonomy): Eukaryota > Metazoa > Chordata > Actinopteri > Anguilliformes > Anguillidae > Anguilla > Anguilla anguilla. The sequence goes on from NC_049217.1 coordinate 10,599,654, forward strand.
TATTATGCCTGCCACTGCACACAGCATGTCCAGGTTTGAGAGCTGTTTTTATAACAATATCATCAAGATCATTTATTTACTTTATTGAAGTTACATAATGAAACATAACACCACATAGTGACTGTGAAAAAATATGTTTATTTTTCATTTCAACATCACTACCCATATGAATGAATGAAAATCTGCATCCCTCACAAAAGCTTTTCCTATAGTTAATCGTACATGTAAGCTGTATTTTTCATGAAAAAGGTTTTTTTTTATACAGTAACAGCAAACTAGGAAATAAAATGTTATCAATATATAAGTCTTTCTTTCAAACATGGGGATTTCATGTTCTTTAAAGGAACATGATATTAAGTAGCAGCATTGTATTGCTTTAAAAAATACTTTGTTAATGGGTGAAGATCTTTTTGACAGAGTAACAGAAGAAGAAATCGAGGGAATATGCATTTTTGATACAAGACCAGTAATCTTAATACAAGTAAGTTTAATATAAAGACATGTTTAAGGACTCCTTTTACAAATATTTTCAGTGAGAAAAAGCAACTCAACATCATCATCCACAGACATTCACACGTGGGACATTTTCAGCACACAAAAAACTGTATCACAAATAAAAGGTCTTTCCTGGATTCAGTAGTTTTTGTTAACCTGCTAGCTCTTCTTTGGCATGTTGGTCATATGAGAATGGGAAATTTGAACTGACAATGACTGGAGCAAGGCAAAATTCTCCCAGTTCCCTGTGGTCCAAATTTTAGTAAGGTTAAGACCACACACATGCAAGCAAACACACACATACTCACACACACACATACGCACAGACACACACACAGACACACACACACACACACACATACGCACAGGCACAAGCACACACACAGACACACACACACACACATACACACAGCATGCACTGGCATCACCCAACTAGGCCTTTTCAGCTGTGTACAGATTGTTCAGAGTCAGGGGCATTGCTCCAAGCAGTCGCAGCGTACGAGCCGCACGTCGCCATTGGGCTGGCGGATGTCGTCCAGCGTGAGGACGGCCCCCCTGGGCAGGCCCCTCCCTGTGGCCACCTCCGAAACCTCGCCGGGACTCAGCGCCCTGTCCCACGCAGCAAAGCCGGCGAGCGAGCCCACGAAAGCCTCCGCCTCGTCGAACCCCCCGCCCACCGCGTCCTGCTCCTGCCCCAGCACCACGGCGCCTCCTGCTGGGATCTCGTAGCCCTTCCTGAACCGGGAGCCCGTCGACGTCAGCCGCCGGTCGGTGTAGTGCCAGAACCGGCCCTCGATGGACGACCACACCACGCACAGGTGATGCCAGTTCCCGTCCAGCATGCCCTCTACGGGAAGCTCGCGGTACACCGGGTCGCCGATCACGAAATCCAGGCTCCCCCGGCGGGTGGAGTTGCGTCCGTAGAGCACCAGCTTGTTGTCGTTGTCCTCGGTAGCGTAGGACAGGAGCGTGCCGATGTACCCCGCCCCCGCTCCCACCCTCAGCCAGGTGCAGACGGACAACTCGTGAACGCCGGTGGCAAACCCCTTCTTGAAGGTGACGTAGTTGTGGGTGGAGGCGGAGGGGAAGGTCAGGGAAGATTTCACGTTGCAGGCTGTCAAGATGACAAAATGGCAAAACAACAATAAGACACATACACCAATGAACTCCCAGTGATATGACAGACATCTAACAGGGAAATGCAGAATTCTAGAAGACTCATGAAATGAAATACTGTAATTAAATTAAATAGTATTAAATTCTATCAGGACAGGAAGAGTCTGTTAGGACTTCCGTGGTTCTGTTGGTACTCAACTCAAAGCTGCAGTTTTGTTGTCCTTTTTTAATACTAGGTAATTATTCACAAAAGAATATATAAAAATTGTGGTGCAACCTGACAAGATTTGAAACATTTTTCACCATAACAGACAGAATCATTCCTTCCACAATTTACAGAGTCTCTTCCAGCTTCTGTAGGAATACAATGTGTCTGGTTCCACCACCCACCCTTCTCTCCCCAACGTTGGCGTGTAAATCAAACCAAAGGACCTGGCCATGAAACTCAACCCCCAAGAGCCACCGGTGGAGGCTAATTCTGGCCTGAATCAGTGTCCCTCTGTCGTCAGCGGCCTTGTCATTATGTATGCCACACATACACATCCTGGGTCTACTGAGCTGTTAATGGAAATATAGTTCAGCAGCACCTTAGTGGGTGGCATGTGTAAAACAGCTGGTGATTTTACTGAAGCTGTAGTATGGGCGTAGCAAGCTGAAACATCAGTACTTTACAAGGGTGCCAAAAAAAGACCTGAAGCTGCCTGCCTTTCAACACACCAAGTCGGTCTCACATTCTTTAAAAAGTGATCAAAGGTGAATTTGCATCTTTGAGTATCATTAAACAGGTAAACACTAGTACACTAGTACTTTAATATACACTTTTCTCCTTTGTACACCATTGTCCCCTTACACCTTTGTACACAAGACAATGCACTCATACAGTCTTTAGTGATTAATTTCTGTTTATATTTTAAATATGCGCAGATAGAAGGGGAGGGTAGTTGATTCCATAACTTCTCTGTATCCGACTGAGCTCCTAACTTTTCCTCTTTTCACTGAAACATATAAACTGTACAGTTTTTTAAAGAATTCCAAGGAAAATGTTCCGCTGGCTGAGCACTTGCTTTGGCCAAACAAAAACTTTCCAAGGGGTTTTATTTTCTATTTCAAAAGCAAAAACCCACAGGATTTTTTCAGTACAGGATAACTGGGGGTGATTTAAAAATTTGATATAAAGGGACTCCTCCAAACATGTTTCTCAGATGTGACCATAATTGCCAAGTGTACCATTGAGACCACTGTATGCCCTTTCACCAAGTACAGCTCTCGCCTTCTCGCCTGCTTTGGTGAATGGAGACTGTGTGTCGTGTGGTATTTCAATTATGCAAGTCCAAGACATTGTGGAAATCTTCTGTCTGCTTTTGCATTTGTTTAGTGTAGCTTTAGCTGGTATTTCAGCCGGTTCCTTGGTCTTATGTAACCCTTCTATTTCGCTAATGCAATTCCAGGGGCCCTCAATCATCTCCAGTTTTTGAAAAGCAAGAATGAGGATATGTCTGTCAAATGAGAAATGTTTTTTTTCTATAGCTAATCGACAAGCTCATATATTAACTTTGCTGATTAGTAGCTCTGTTTTAACTGAAACTAGAACCTCCCTCCTCCTACAAGGGACTAGAATTTATTTTAAAAAAACCTGATGAGAAAAAGACAAATGCATTTTGCAGTCTTTTTCAGTTCCACACACTGAATGTGACAAAGCCAAAATGTTTCTGCAAGATGTGTATTTGAAAACCCATCTTTGAGTCTCATCTCAAGACTCAAAAGATGGTTGAGTCTCAACCATCTCATTTTTTTCTATTGAAAATGTTTAACTGGTTTTGATGTACTAAACAAAGAAAGGGTGAGGGTGTTGACTCCTGCTACAGATTTTTTTTAAGGACACAATCCCTTGCATGATTTCTCAGTTCACAGTAACAATCTAACTTATGGTTTTTGCCAATAATATTTGACTCCCATATTATCCCAAGTAATATATCACAAAGTGTGAAATACACCTGAGAATATATTTGAAATAAATGTTTGTGTGTCAGTGTGTATGTATGCTGGAGGGGTAACTGAGGGGTAACATACTCGTGCCTGTGTTCTTGGTCACATGTGGATGTTGAGGGATCTTGTGTCTCAGCGGAAGCTGAGGTAAATCCAGCACGTCTCTCAGCTCCTCCTGCTGGTGGGGCATTTCCCACTCCGTTGGTTCCTCTTGTGGGCGGGGCTGTGACTGCTCCCAAATTTCCATTGGTTCCTCTTGTGGGCGGGGCTGTGACTGCTCCCAAACGTTCATTGGTTCCTCTTGTTGGCGGGGCTGTGACTGCTCCCAAATTTCTACTGATTCCTCGTGTGGGCGGAGCTGTGACTCCTCCCAGATTTCCTTTGGTTCCGATTGGGGGTGGGGCAGTGACTGTTCCCAAATTTCTATTGGTTGCTCTTGTGGGCGGGGCTGGGGTGAGTCCCATATGTCTGTTGGTTCTTTTTGGGAATCGGGCTGCGGCTGATCCCACAGCTCTAATGGTTCCTCCTGGGGGTAGGGGAGGGGCTGGGGCTCGGTCTCCTTTTGGGGGGGCTCATGGTGCACCCTCAGGCCCTCTTTTGCCTTCATCCCCTTGGAGTGTTTCAGTTGGAGCTTGGCACTGAACTTGGGGCTCCCGTGCCCCCGCCCTGTCGCCATGGCCCTGGGGCCCAGGTCCTGGGGGGTCAAGTTGGACTCGATTTCGTCCTCACGAGGCCCGGGGAGAGAGGCGCGGCCCTGCTGCAGAGTGCTCCTCACCTGCTCCTCCAGCTGCACCATCCTGGACTCCTGCCTCCCTAAAGACTCCCTCAGCTCCCGCAGACCCCCTCGAACCTCGTCCCGGTCGGCTGTGATGACATCGAGGCGGGCCCTGTGCTCCTGGAGCTCCTGCGTGACGTTGGAGATCCTCGCCCCCTGCTCCTCGGGACTCTCCCCCGGACTGGGCGCGCGTCTGGAGCTCTCCTCCAGGGTCTGCTCCAGCTCGCTCACCTTCAGGTCCAGCCTCTCGGTTTTCTTCTGCAGCTTCTTGGTCCACAGCTTCAGGCTGCCCAGGTCGCTGGCGGCGGAGGCCTGGAAGGCCGCCAGGGAGTCGGAGAGGTTCTGCTGCTGCTCGGCCAGCTGCTGGAAGCGGGCGTCGATGTTGTAGGAGATGTTGTAGTTCTCCGCGATGCCCTGGAGCTGAGTGAGGGTCATCTCCTGGAACCTTCTGAACTGTGGAGCAGACGACAAAATGAAAAACACACGCAGGTGGACGGCAGATCCACACACCTGAGATGTCCCTTCTGCACTGGCCAGGAGGCCATTACTAGTAATGGGACGTCAAGACTTCCTGAAGTCTGCAATGGATGGAGCTACAGTACAGTGAGCTGTCAATCATGGACTTGTTTGTGCGAAAGGGCTGGTTCACAAGAGCAGCACACAATTATGCCTTCAAACCCGTGAGTCGCCAAAAATGTTTTGTAGCCCTGCCCTTTTTTTGGTTGCATGAAACCTCACTTTGCCATCGCTAGTTTTCAGTGCATGAAATCAGCAGTCACAACTAACTTTTTTAAAAATGAAATTAATTTCAGCCGCAGCCTTGGGTCTAGATCTTTCGTTTCAGTGCAAAATATGAAATGTTGTTTTTTATTGCGCTGGCGCCGAAACTGCTACACCCTCCTGACCTTTTCTTAGAAAAGAAAAATACATCCTCAGAAGAATGAAAGGCTGTCAAACCACTTCACATTACAATAGTTTCAGAAAGCAGTGGAAACTTTCTGAGCTTGCACTGTGTTATTTATTATATTAGGTCATATGATATGGGCATTCAATCCATTAGCTGAAGTAGCTTCATAGAAATTTATGGACTTTTTTTCAATTCCTTCATTAAATTACAGCTCATTTCCATTATTGACTGAAATTGGAACTGAAGCCAACCCATTACTATTCCACATTATATTAGTTTATTTTACATAACATAAATATGGTAAAGCCCCCACTTGCAAACATAACCTAAGACATTTTTACGCCTCTGTATTCTCATGGTATTCTGTATTCTCTCTGCATTCCCACAGTATTCTCACTGTATTCTCTGTGTTCTCTCTGCATTCTTTGTGTAATCTCACTGTATTCTCTCTGTGTTCTCTCTGAATGTTCACTGTATTCTCTGTGTAATCTCACTGTATTCTCTCTGTGCTCTCTGCATAATCTCAGTGTTTCTTTATGATCCAGGGCAGGACTCACCTGTTCATCTAGGCGTCTGAGCCTCTCAAAGAAAGGCTTCCTGAGTGCCAGGGGTGGGGCTGCTTGGCCATCGGTGGTCTGGGCACAGAGACTCGCAGTGAGGAAGAGGAGGAGGCCGGTCCATGCTTGGGGTACGTTCATGTTGGAGGACCTCTGTCCTGTCCGGGGGTGCAGCAGACGTTGACAGGAAGCCGGTGGGGCAGGCCTTTTATATTTAGCCCCACTCTAGTGCAGAGAGGGGTGGTGCTCCCCACTTCACCAGTCTCCAAAAAGGGGTGTGTTCAGGTCACCCCAGAGGTGGGAGCTGAGGGGGGCTGAGGGGGGCTGAGGGGGGGGAGGGGTCAGGTTGGGGGAAGGTAGCAGTCCCTCTGCCTGATGTTTTTAGCAGACACCCCACATCTCCACAAATATACTCGCAATAACAGATGTTCATTCAGATGACAGCCTTCCTTTCTTTCAAACGTGGAGTGTGTTAAAGGCTCAAAAATGAAATACATATGATATTTGCATAGGCACATAAACGACATAATATATAGATATTATAAATACAGAGATCTGTGTCTTCTTTTTAGCAGAATGGAACAGAGCTTTGAAACATGATAGTACCCAGGACTATCACAGATAATAGATGCCCTAGATAATTCAAAAGCCCTCTTTGTCAAAGGAATTGTGCACCAATTGGTTGTTCAAATAACGAAATCATTCACACGCGCGCACGCCAACAGAAAGAGCAGGCTTAGCCTACGCACATAGGAATCATTCACATGACAGAGCATTATACTTTGAACACTGGGTAAGTACTGACTCTAGCCTGGCCTGGCCACCCCTGTCAGTCAAAGCTGTGATTACAGAGATATTTTTGGGGGTGATGGGGGCTTGGGGGCAGGGGAGTGTGGGGTGAGGGTGCAAAGGTGGTATTTTTATTTGACCAGCAGGACCCTCACAGTGAAAATTGCCTCCTAGGTTCAGGGGTGGGGGACAGACAGCTACCCATTCCAACATCAGCATGCCTCAAGGAAGCCACACTCTAATCTTAAACATACAAATTGTACCCTAAACATATAGTTATTAAAAATATTGACTCTTTACATTAAATTAGCAACTGAAGAAAATACAAATTGTGAAATTGCGTCACTCTCTCTCAGATTTTACCATGTCTACAATCAGAAGTAAGAACATAAACAAAAGCCTAACAAAAACCAACCTGTGTTGTAGAAATACACCCTCAAAACAGATGTGTTAAAAAAACACATGACGTACAATATTTAAAACACACATTGTGCCCCACATTGTGTGTTACTTTCAACAGTCTGTGTTAAAAAGGCTCCCTTTGTGACACAAAAAATGTGTATTTATAATACAAACGTAGTAACTTTGACACAAAATGTATTAAAAGTAACACAAAATTAGTAACACAGAAAGGGTGTTGAATATTATTAACTTAATATCCTATTTGAGAGTGTCCATAAATTTATTTCAGGAACACTTGTGTGTTAAAGGAACTATGCTTGTAACCAGAACATTGTAAGGTCCAGTTTCGAGGGTCCTGATCTTGTAAGTTACCCTTGAGTATTAGCAGGTATTAACATAAATTACACAGGGGCACAGAAATCGCTAAAGTTTAGAGCAACTGACTAAAAACAATTAGCACGATGAGAACCAAAAGCTACCTGTGCTACCTGTGCACTGCAGTAGAGATTTTAACTCTACAGATAATATGAATGGTGTACTACGGACACCAACCAATTACAGTGCGCGCACGTGACTGACTCATGCCAATATTTTGAGCCATATGTAGAGATTTACCCCTATTGTTCCACTGCAACTTTACGATCAGTCAACACGTTATCACATTTCCTGATTTACTCAGCACATCACTAAACCAAAGCCAGTTTTATCTTTTGTTTCGCACCGAATGAATTGCAGAATTTGATCTCATGATCACGCATATAATGCCCCCTGGTGTCAATAAATGGCAACGCAAGGATACCACCAGCCATTTAAGCACACTGAAAGAAGAAATTGTGCGAAAAAATAACAGTGTTAACCTCTGACCAAAGGACTTTTCAGGTCTATATAGAGCTATGTCGATATGACCCTTATTCATCTTGGTTAAACCATTTGAGACTAAAGCCTTTTTCTCAATATTGTAGGAAAGAAACTGTGTATGTCTGTGTGCGTGTTCAGGTTTATACATGCACAGACACAGCGCTAGCCTTTCTGCTGCCATGGGGTTGGGGGGGGGGGATTTCCCTTCATCCAGACAGCTGGTACCCCAGGCCCTTACCACCTATACCTAGAACCAGCCATGTAAGTCTGTACAGGTGTAAGAATACTGAACAATTGCCTGACGAGTAGTTTGAGCCTTAGTTCCGTATTTCACAAACAATCTTTTTTTTTTGTTACTAGACTTGCAATGAAAGAAGTTTGAGAACCTCCTGTCTTTTGTGACATGGTGTTAAAATGCTAATCAGGTTTTACATGGTATAATTGGTTTTTGCATAATCTATAATGCCATGCAACTCATTAAACTTCACAATGGCATAATTAAGCTATTGTACATTAGCCAAGTATTGGACTGAATTTCCAGTCACAGTTTGCTGCCAGGGTCAGGTTCAGAGTCCAGTCCTGACTCTGGCCTACACATCAGCCAACCAGATAGCCCCCCGTTCCCTACCTACAGGACATAATACAGCCCTACACACCAGCTCCACCACTCCGCACTGCTGCAGAAGGGTGACCTGCTTCGCTTATATTACGCATCACTTCGTATAAAAAGCGTCTGCCAAATAAAATATTTTGTAATGTAATGTTGGCAGCAACTCTATTTTCTAATGCTGATAGGTCACCCTTAGCCTAGCACCAAACTGTGGGTGTGACCCTGTCACCGGGAATTTTGCGGTGCCACTTCTGGAATTCTGCCGTCTCAGGTTCAGTGGTCTGGTAGGAATGGAGCTGTACTTGTTTGCTAGTTAAAAACACACTGAAATTTCAGAACCTGTAGCTTTGTTTATGGCTCTTTGGCTGGTTAATGACGATCCTTCATTGATGGGTGCGCTTTTATAGAGGTACAGTCCACAGCACACCTGCTGGGATTTGCAGCCATCAACCTGGGAAAAGTGTACTTCACGTGCAGTAGGGGCAGGTACACTGCACGTTAGTATTCAGCAGTGAGGTCACCGTTGAGAGTTCTACCAGAGAAGAGGTTACTAATAGAATGGCAGTCATATCCAGTACTCAGAATGTCTTAGCAGATATTGAGATAGAGGATAAAGAAGTACTGGATACATTACATAAACTAAAGACAAATAAGGCAGGAGGCCCTAACGACATATATCCAAGCATACTCAAAAAGTTAGGTGAGATCATCTTGAAAAAACTGGCAGGTATTTTTAGACAGTCTTTAGAAACTGGTGAAATACCTGAGGACTGGAAGCCAGGTAATATAATACCAATATATAAGAAAGGAGACCATACTGATCCAGGAAACTACAGGCCTGTCAGTTTAACTTGCACATCATGTAAAATACTGTAATTTATCATTAAAGAGAAGTTAGGAGTGTTTCTTGAAAATAATAACATCCTAAGGGATAACCATAATGGTTTTCGCAAGGGAAAGTCATGCTTGACAAACCTTCTGGTATTCTTTGAAGAAGCTACCAAGTGTTTTGACAATAACAAGACTTAAGATATTATATATTTAGATTTCCAAAAAGCTTTTGATTAAGTACCACATGAGAGACCTGTTAGCAAAATGAAGACAGTAGGAATTAGAGGATGTATTTCAGAGTGGATTTGGGGAGAGAACAAAGAGGAGTAGTAGGAGGTATATTATCTGAGCAGGGAACAGTGTGGGTGGAAACATGGCAAATTAAATTCAATATAGATAAATGTAAAGTTCAGCATGTGGGAAATAAAGACATTAGGCAGGATTATTTTATGGGAGGAACAAAATTTGAATGTACTCAGTTTTTAAAATACTTGGGAGTAATGGTTGATCAAAGCCTTTCAGATTCTAGGCACTCTGCTGTAGCAGTAAAAAAAGGCCAACAGAATGCTGGGATATATAGCCTAAAGTATTGAGTGTAAATCCAAGGAAGTTATACTTATCGTATACTTATTGTATATCTTATACAATACATTAGTTAGACCACACTTGGAGTATTGTGTGCAGTTCTGGGGACTGTACTACAAGGAAGATACAGAGGCTCTGGAAAATGTTCAAAGAAGAGAAACCTAATTGATTCCTGGTATGAAAGATAAGAGCTATGAGGAAAGACTTAAGATTGCTTAATCACTTCCAAGTCAGGAAAAGGAGACTTAGGGGTAATTTTACTGAGGCTTTTAAATTAATAAAGGGTATTAATAAAGTAAACAACAAGAGATTCTTCAGGTTGAGTTCTGTTAGTAGAACGAGGGGACATAAATGGAAATTATCAAAAGGTAAATTCCATGCAGACATTAGACAGAATTTTTTCATGCAGAGAGTTGTCAATGTGTGGAACAGCCTGCCAGGTCACTTAGCACAGGCAGAAACTCTGCCTTGATATGGTGTTAGATACTATCTAGTCTGTAGGTAATCAGAGCACTAGGTACAATTTAGTCACGAAAATGGCGGGCACTGTTGGGGTGAATGGCCTGTTCTCATCAATTTTTTATGTTATGTTATGTTATGTTATGTTATGGATGTATACTGCGGACTGAAATCCTTCCTCCTCCATGACACCGTAGCAACTACAGCCCTACTACCCAAGCTGCTGGTCACAGTCGCATAAAATCATGGAATATCCTTGGCTTATCCTGTTATGGCACTGTTCAAGTGCAAAAAAGGGCCCCTATGTTTAGTTTTAACCGTGCCAGTGCAGACTGTGGACGGTAACCCCACAGGGTGATGCACAATTAGCTCTCGCCTTACCCAGAAAGGGAGGGTTTCATCCAGCCAGGACGATGATGTCTCATTGGGCACCAGCGACCCCTGCTGGCTGAAATGGCACTCGCTGTCCACCTGTTAGGGTGCGCACAGAGCGTCTTCATCCAGCTCACATCTGTGCCAGCCTGACTTGTTGACAGCGGTGGGGCAAAATAAAATGGCGGTGACATCACATCCTTTGGTGGAGAGCACAGGCTTATCTTCGGTTCTCCCGAATCAACAACAGAGGCCACAATGAGCATTAGAGTGTGAGCATAAGTGGCCCATACAGTTTGGGAGAAAAGGCATAATAAAAAATGATGTCAATGTCACACAACAAAATGTACATGTAATTCAGTGGAGAGGGTACACTGCGTATGGGTTCTCACATTTAGTGGTCATGTAGACCAACAGCGATTCCCTCAGCATGTTCTTTCAGACGAGGTAAAAGACGAGGTGCTAAACTCAACACTGTCAAAGAAAAGAAGAAAGAGGAGGCGGAGCACCCCTTTATTGTGTGAAATAGAAACTCTGGGGCTCCTGGGTGGCGCATACCATTAAGGCGCTCTTCTCTTCCACTGTATGGATGGGCCCCATACAGGATGATGCTTCTGCCAATTATGTGATATATATATATATATATATATATATATATATATATATATATGTATATATATATATATATGACAATGTGTTCAGCAGTGACCCACCTGCAGTCTGCTTGCCAAAGCTGCACGTGCACGCTCAAAACAGACGCGTTACAAACAACACATAACGTGTCAGTTCTTAAGACACCTCCAACACACCTCCATAACACACATGCTGCAACTGTGTGTGAGCATGTGTTTATTTTAGCACTGTAATAATAAGGAAATGAGGCCTCATGAGACCAAAATTGGGCGTAGCTCCCAGGATGCTACCAGTAAGTCACTGATTTCAGCAAATCATCATACTTGTCTTGACGAGAAAACCTGTTTGATTAGTTCAAGCAAGCCCGTAAAGGATATCTAATTGTAGCACCACTATTTTTGTGTCATGACGCATCATTCTCCTATCACTGTGGCATTGTTTTACAGTTCATGGTCATTTTACCATTTACCATTTTAGTCTCAACAGATTTAGTATTGTTACGAACAACTGTATCAATAAATTCCCAAGCTCAGGTGCCATCATTGTGTTCTCTATTCTATAAACTGTATTCTATGGTGTTCTATAAACGGTTCTGTTCTATAAACTGCATTGTATGCTCTATTCTGTAAACTGATGGCTGAACAGATAAATATAAGTGTCTGTGTTTAAGACTTAATAATGAGTGAAAGATTCAGCGAGAACTCTGCAAATCCACATCCACTGAATGAAGAACACAGAAAAGAGACTGGAAGATTGCTGGAAGAAGTTTTGGAGGAAAAGGAAGAAGAAGAAGAAGAACGTGGAAACAAAGTGTTGGGGTCAACAACAAAAAAGGAGCAGGGGGGAATCTTAGTTCCGCTTCACTGACTGTCCCTATCCCGAGTGGAGACCGGAAACTACGCTCTCATTATTGGAATGCCAGGGAAAAAAAACAAAACAACATGGAGGCTTGGGGAATGCGGCCGTACAGGCCTGACGGCAGTCTTTGTGAATCCCCGGGCAAACACGCAAGTCAGTCATCCCAGACTGCCCACACCCTTAATGAAAGCAGCTCCATCTGTGTTCTCGGACACACCCTCCCTCTCGCACCCTCTCCCCACCCACACTCTCTCTCTCTCTCTCTCTGTCTCTCCCTCTCTCTCTTTCTCCCTCTCTCCCTCTCTCTCTCTCTCTCCCTCTCTCTCTCATCTCCTCTTAGCTCGGCCAATGTTAAGGGCGGAAGTGCCCATTCAATGCCACGGTGGCTGCATCAGAGCCCCTCTGGTGACATTGATATAATTGTCCAATTACAAGCAAATTCTACAGAAATAACCCTCTCTGATTCTAAATGAATTCGTTTCTGAGTACTCTGATGTAGTAAACATATTAAATACAAAACACATCAACATATAACATATAAATACGCATATAAATAATCTGACAGAACCATGCTTACAGCAAACACTTATCCCTTTTTAAGGTCAGCTGGGGTTTGTTTAATAGTAATGTGTCAAATAACTGCCAAAAGCCAACAATTTGCTTATTCGTCTAAGCTTTATAAAAGGGGACTATGAATAATGTTTAGACAGCTGAGTGTGTAGCCAAAGGTTTGCAAGTTCAAATCCTGGGTGAGACACACCTCAGGTGCTGCTGCCATATTTCATGCAGTGCTCCTCTACTCAACATAAATACAACATTTCATGGTGTTGAGAACGCAAAGAGACCCTTGATCAAGTTTTTATCTGAAAAGTAGTCTATTACTTAAAATATTACTTTATTTAACAAAATACAAAAATGTATCGGTAAAATTTCATTTTTTGGAAAATTCATGTTTGGAAATCTCAAATTTGCTCTTTTCTACTGACACACTAATGCAGAAAACAAAAAATAAACATTTAAGACCAAATATATACTATATATTATATTTAAAAATCTAGGGTGCCTAAGACTTTTGCACAGTACTGTATATATATATATATATATATATATATATATATATTACATTACATTTATTTGGCAGACACTTTTATCCAAAGCGATGTACAAAAGTGCATTTCATGGTTATGGACAACTACAAAACACAGGTTCAATAAGATACGATAGTCAATTCGTACAGCTATTTCTCGCCAAGAACACAGTTTAGTTCACACAGTGAACACTATTCTGAGATAACTTATGTCAAGCCAAACTAGGGAGAAGAACAAGCTACAATATTAGGACAAATACAAATTTACGAAAATTACCAAAATGTGCTGGAATGGGGTACATGTATCATGAGTGTTATGAAAGGGGGGGAAGTGAAATGATATACAGAGTGGTGGCAGTTAGTCCAGGTATAGTCAGAAGAGATGTGTCTTCAGACCACGGTGGAAGATGGGTAGTGAGGGAGAGGTTCGAAGAGGGACAGGGAGTTTGTTCCACCACTGGGGAGCTAGGGTGGATAAGCTCTGTGATCCCTTTACTCTGGTGGGAGGGGGTACAAGGCGCCCTGCTGCTGCAGAGCGGAGTGGTCGAGCAGGCGTGTATATATATATATATATACATACATACATACACACATACATGCATACACTATATACATGTAGACTGCACTATATACATATGTAGGCATTTTTAATCCAATGACATATGCAGAAAATATTCCAAGAAAGGCTAATGCAATCGAAAAGCTGCTGCTTTCTTTCACACGTGAAAGAGAGCACTGTGATTTTAGAAACAGGTTCTTCAGAAACGCTAAAGTCCTGCAAAGCATGTAAGGTGAAGACGATCAAGGAACAAAGAGCAAAACGAGACATTTGCTGTCATGTAACGCCCAGTCGTTGACACACCTGAATGCATATCCCATTATAACCTGAATAAACATGTTGCGACGACATTTATGATAATGAAAAGGGCGGGGTTTTGAATGTCTTTTGGCAGAAAAGAACCAACTTTTCCAGACTCATTTAGTGCGAATTGGAGCTGTGACGCTGTGACTACTGGTAAGAATTATCATTTATTTTCATATTATTAAGGGATTGGATCACCATTAACACAGTTATTTTCACGTTTATGTTGTAGGATACTAAACCGTTTTATCCACATGTAGCCTACTGCCGTTTAACAAAAGTTTTGCAGTATTAAAAAAAGTCAATAGGCTATTTTTAATAGCCTAATGGTTTATAAACACCAAAATAGACATATAAAGTATAAAAGCTAAAATCAGAAAATAAATGTTTTTAATACTGATAATACTTTAATAGTCAGCTGCTGTGATTGGTGAAATTTTAAGTGGGTAATAATAGTTTTTCTGGAGTTTGGGACAGATGCCTGGGTAAAAAATTTGGACTACCGTCGGTAATCCAGAATAGGAAGCAGTCACTAAGAAAGTTTAAACGGATATCTGATCACCTGTACCATTATATCATTTAAGTTTGCGTTGCTGTTAGATTGAACGTGATTTAATCCCACAAACGCGCCGTGTCCTTTTCCTCATACACCTATCCAAGGTGAGCGACAGGTGAATCTCCGCAAGGTACCACACCTTGCTCCGGTGACAGCACCCTGGGAAGCGCCCGCCCTATGGAGCTTACAGACGGCTGAAAAGGCCAATTTTTCGGGCTCGGCTCCATCGAACACGTAATTGACACAAACCTGCTTGGAAACGTTTTAAAGTGATGGCTCATAAGGGCAGGTACTAACCGGTAAAGTAGGACTGACAAGGTGGACCGGAGAAAAAATTATTATTAATTGACCATTGTATTTTTCATATCCCATTTTGAGATATGCTTGGCTAACAATATTTTGTACTTACATGTCTCAAGTCTGTTGTAAAGATTAAATTCTCGCGGTACTCATACTCGTTGATCAGAGGCATTTTAAATTAAAAAATGATGTATGATCTTGCGCAATCAAACTCGGCTGGTGGGAAGTTGAGAATTTTCGAAGGATTTTAAAACCAATGTTATACAATCTCCACAATCTCTTAATAAATTTAAGGCGTACTGTGGGCAATTCTCATAACTATCCGATCTTTACGTTATTTTTAACATACATCTCTTGATGTAAAAGTTATTTTGAGATAGCATTCTGTTAATTGAAAACTGAAATGACACCCCTGGAAAAGTCTTCAGAAGACAAGGCCGTACGTGCTTGTTTGATGAATACAAGGTCCGTCCAACCTAACATATTTCACGAGTTTATTGTTTTCATAGAACCATTGTTGGTATCATTAAACAAATATTGCGAGGGCACAAAATGCCATCCTCCGGTTGAATACGTCACACCTATACAGCACTGAGATTAAGCAATAATTGTGACTATGCAGAAAAGCCGTTCTGTGAGTTAAAATAACTTTTTGCGTCTTTATAACGATAGCACCTATGTTTATACTGAGAACGGAGAAGAGTGAGAACAGGGCATAAAAATATGTGACGGAGCAGCATTCCTGTATATCACATGGGAGTGTTCAACACTATGAGTTAGACTGGTCAACCTATGCGCCTCAAAAAGAAAAAAAAGAAAAAAGAAAAAAACACAGACACAAAATAGAAGACAACACGAGAATAGCCACACGCCATATCCAAAATTATTCAGTAAAATACAATTATTTTATTATCTTTTGTTCTTATTTTGTGGGATAAAGGCATAAAAGTTAAAAAGTTAAAAAGGGTTATATTTCAAAAAAGGTCCCAAAATATCTAATTTTATACAAGTCTGGCCAGGGATGCCCTACAGTACCTTTAAAGACCCCCCAGGGCTCTGGGAACCCTCTGCTGTAATCCCACGGTCTAGTTTTTGTAGGTGCAGAACTAGAAATGGGTCACACTTATGCTTGGCCATATGACTTGGCTGGGCCAATCACATTTAAGCTTAAACTGCTGAAAAACGGGTAGTTAGTCGGTAGAGTGCTTGCAGAAACTTGTCCAGGGAGCCCATTGATTATTGTCAAGGCAAAGGATGTCATATCTGATGAACCGATAAGAGCTAAATTCCCTCAGAGCAGGCAGATTCTTATATAAAGAGGTTTGTCAGTTCCATACAGGTGATGGAAAAACTTGAACCAGAGAAAGACAAAAAGGAAATAACTAGGTTGGATGATTAGGACTTGGAGGAATGATTATTATTTTTATTATTTTGGTGTGGGCCTTACTTTGTGGATGTTGGCATGATTTAAGAGTCTGGCATGAAAGTCGTCAGCTGACTGGAAATTCCATGCATTTCATGCATCTTTTCCCATCATTAATTTGTGTGGCATGTAGCATATGCCACATATATGTAATAAATGTCAATAATCCGAACATTACCAAGAATGAGGAAATCAGACAAGGTGTATTTTATCTGAAAGTCCAAAATACACCTTCAGAGGCCACTGGGGTTCTGGCTTTAACTCCTACCTTATACTTCTCTTCCTTTCTCAATTTGTCAGAGAGCTTTGAATCCCATTTGTACCTTGAAACAAGTTGATCAGTGGCCTGGAGATTGCAATTTTTAACTACTGATTATTCATTTTCAGAGAATCATCAGAGGAAGACAATGGCCACTGAAAGCTCAGGCGACAAAGCTCCCCCTCCATACCTTATACAAAGTAAGACATGCTACTGTACCCCCTTACCTTAAATCAGGTAAATGTGCTACTGTACTTACCTTAAACCAAGTAAACACATTACTCTACTTACCTTAACCTGTAACAGGTAAAATACTATTATACGCCATCTCTATACTTTATACCAGGTGAAATGACAAGTCTAGACAGGCTTGTTACTTGTCATCAGAACATTCTTATTGTTCATGTCGCACAAAACCTTTCATCTTAACTATGGAATGCTCAGGAACAGCAAAAACAGCTTCTTCCACTTACCAAGATAGCATTATGGTAAAGTAACGTGGTTTTTAACCAACTGTTTTAGCTGTTATGAAACAAAAGACAGCTAGATCTGACCTTTGAATGTGTATTAAAACCAGGTTAACTGTAATCTAATCATGTGAACCAGCCTCACACACATGCGTGACCCCCTCCCCCCCCTTCCGTGAGCAACCAGGCTCTCTGTGCTTCTCACTTTCTGATGCTTCACTCACATTTGCTACTTCCACAGCCGAGGGCCAAGGCAGCGGTGTCAAGGTCTACCATGTGCACACCCCTTTCAACCCACCGGAATCCACCATTTCGGATGGTTACCAAGTGCAGACAAGCGGCAACAGTGAGCACCAAACCTCTACACCGACTATTGACACCTACATGAAGTACAACAAATAACACAGTGAATTAAAGCAAGCTTTGGCCCAAGCTATGTTTCCTATCAGCAAAGTGGGGGGTTTAAAATGATGTTGAAGCAGAGAGTGAAATGTCTACTTACCGGTGCCAAACTGGACACATAGTATGGAGCATTTGGAGGTCAGCTCCATTGAGGAGTCATTTCCGGAAATGAACGGCAATTTCAATTCAAATTCAGTATTCGAAAAATCCCCACAGAACAATACTTTTTTTTTTTTTACAGTTCATAAAAATTTGAATGAGAAAAACAGACAGTACCTCCGAACCCTGTATGCAGCACTGTTTTTATATGGAGTACTTTGCCGTGGCTTGGCACCAGTCAGGGGAGCCATCTTTCCCTGATGGCATAATCCATTCTTAATTTTTCTGGAAAAAACATACTCGCATATTAACCTGCTGTACTCAAGCGGCACGAGATGTTCAGGACAAGCTCCATACTGCCTCATGATGACAAATCAGAAGTTTTGCACTTCCTAGTCCTGTTACTGAACATTCCCCTGGAGCACCTTAAAGCAGTGGGCCCCAACCCTGGTCCTGGAGAGCTGCAGGGAATGCTATTTAGTACTTAATTGACCAAGTAAAACTAATTGTATTAGATAATACTTTGAGTATTGACTCATCTCACCTTGTTTCTTGAGTCTGAATTGGTTGAGGACGAAAAATATTAATCAGTCGATTGGTCTCTATAACCAGGGTTCAGAGCCACTCGCATAATTCCTCACCAAATTCAGAGCCACTGTCTTAATTCCTCACCAAATTCAGAGCCACTGTCTTAATTCCTCACCAAATTCTGTAGATCAGGGATTTCAAACTCCATTCTGGAGGGCCGTGGTGCCAGCTGGCTTCTGTTGTGTTCCAGCTCTTAAATGCTCAATTTGTGCTGTTCTCTGGATAAACAGAGTGTGCAGGGTGGAGTAATCTCAGCAGATGACGGGATCGTAACCCAGGAAATCTCTCCCTCTCCTCCTCCTTTTCAGCCTACGCTGAACCCAAGCAGAAGTTTGTCAGCTATGACATGGAGCTGGGCCGCTCGCCAGGCATGACCACCTGCACGTCCTGCCAGACGCAGGTCATGACCAACGTGACCTACAAAGTGGGGACCTACGCCTGGCTGATGTGCATCCTCTTCATTCTCTGCGGGTGAGAAGGGTCACTGGCTGCCGTCCGGGGATTACAAGTGCCGTCTGAGGAACAGGGCATCCCAGGAGTGAGAAAGGAAGACCATAATTGTTTCTGGATATCATATCAACTCCTGAACTGAATATTTTCGCTAGCTTAATCATACCTATATATTCAAGCTAAATATACGGATGAGATCACAAATCGCAGCTGATGGCTGTTTTTGTTTCCCTGTATGAAGCGTTTTATTGTGGCCCAGCTTACAAATGAGCCAGCATTGATGTACACAGCCAATTAGCTTAGTGAGCCATAGGGGCGACATAGCTCAGGAGGTAAGAGCGGTTGTCTGGCAGTCGGAGGGTTGTCTGTTCAATCCCCCGCCCTGAGCATGTCGAAGTGTCCCTGAGCAAAACACCTAACCCCTAATTGCTCTGGTGAATGCGAGGCATCAATTGTAAAGCGCTTTGGATAAAAGCGCTATATAAATGCAGTCCATTTACCATTTAGTAAGTGGTGGAAACAAAAACCCACACATAAACACTAGCCATTCAGGAATGGAATTACGCACATCTTGCTATAGGGACATTTGGTTATGGCCTGCATGCAAACCAACCAGGCATTAAGACAGTAATTCAAACAAATAGCACTGTACATATGACAACAGTATATCACATCAAAACACAGCATCACCATAATACACTTAAAGATTGGCCCACGTTTTGAGAATTGGTTTGAACTTAACTAAATATCTTATATGGTAGTAAATGCTCCATGTTTTAAAAAAAAGTTTGGTCAATTAAAAAAATATTTGTTTTTACTCATTGTAAATACTTACTGATTCTGGACTGAAAGAGTCATAAGTCCTTATGTGTTTTTTGTTTCAAGAGTCTGCCATGCCCCTAACATTTACTCACTGGTCTGACATGGAATGGCAAGCATCCAGTGATTTGTGGCACAACTGCACAATGTATGTTGTTATAGTGCAGTCAGTGTGACTTGGTCTGTGCAAATGATCTAGCTTGCTATGATTTGAATCAGTCAGTAAATCAATTTTTCTGCCAGTTAACTAGCCAGTGTAGTCAGTCAGTCAATCAAATTTGACTATTGTCTTCCCAAAAGTATTGCTCTTTAAATAAGTTACAATTAGCACATATGGCTAGCACAGATCACCAATAAAAGTTTCTGTAGCGAAACAACAGAACAATCCACCAATCTAAAAACCTTTTTTTTTTTTGTCGTTTCAGGTTGGTGATTGGCTGCTGCCTGATCCCGTTCTTCGTAAAATTCTTCAAAGACGCCTACCACACCTGCCCCAGGTGCAACAGAGTACTGCACGTGGATAAGAAGAAATGCTGCTGACTGGCTCAGGGCAGCCATTTTAAACACCTCTATAGCCTGCTTTGTACTGGGAAGGTAACAGCTCCCACTGCTATGATCACACACCTCACTCGGCTGCTTTTGTAGACTTGCTTTTGATTGGCTGTCACACAAGGAACAACGGGAAAAGGGGGAGAGAGGGGTGGATGTGGACTGCCTCCTTTGTTAAACTTTATTTTTTAAACATGAAGAGAATCCATCTGAAATAGTTTTTTTTAATTAAAAAAGCAAATGAAACAAACAGCCTGTCATCAAATAAGGTCAAACTGGCCTGAAGTATTCTAGTTATTTCTATTAAAAAAACTAATAATGATTTTGAAGTATACTGCTGAATGACTTCATTCAAATGTCTATGCATTCCCTTTGGTTGCTACTAGCTCCACTTAAGGCTTTTTTCCCCTGCTATAAATGTTCAGATTTATACGTTGTACATAAGCTAAATTAGATTCTATGCCTTTTATTGTGGTTGAAATTACTTAAACTTCTGTATTCAACTACAAAAACATGTATTGCATATGTATTCCAGTACACATCTGAAAGTGTAATAAAATATGAAAGTTCAGAGAAGGCTGAATTGTGCAGTGTCGTGTTCCAAGTGCGTTTCTTGTTTATTTCCCAATTTCCTTGAGTCTCCAAGTTTTTTTTAATGCCCAGTCATATCATTACCATCATTTGGCACACTCATACCCAAGAGCGACAAATAGAAGAGGAGAACATCAACATTACTCTCAGGGATACAAGCAGTATCAGCAAGAAGGCTCAGTGGCTCGTTATAAATCGCTAATAAATGTAATATTTACCCAACAAACAATTTGTATTGTAACAAAGGAATCACTGCAGGAGCTCTGGGGTGTTTGGGAGATCTGCTCCACGTACTGCCGGCAGCCCGTTCTCTTCACTACAGACACGCGATGGTCGCATTTCGCCCGTTCATTCCGAGTACACGTCACGCGTAGCCAAAGCCGCCAGACCGCCGGTGCCGGGTGCACCAGACCCGCCAGTTCTGCACGGAACGGGCTGACGCGCTCCGCGAGTGACATCATTTAGCCCCGCCCTGCAGGGCCCGAGGCCAGCTGGAACAGGGAGGACCCCAGATTAAGGCGGCGCGGCATGGGGCACGCCGGCACACTCACCGCCGCTGCATTCGGACAGGGCGTGCCCGCGGACCGAGAGCCGCCCGTTCGGACGGGTCGAGCGAGTTGCTCTCCGCCTGCCTCGGAGGAAGAAGGGTGGGCACGCGCATTCTACCGCACATTACAGAGCCGCACCGTCTCCACAGCCGCACGCTCAAATATCAACACCGTATCCGTCAAAGAAAATGGACACTCCTAATTTTAGATCACATGACCACTTTTGCTAATTAGCAAGGGCTAGAAATATTACCTTATTCAACATTTATAAGCCCTGCGTAACATTCTTGCTCTTTAAAAAAAAAAAAAAGTCTTTAGATTTCCAAGTTCTGCTGGCTTGATTATTTCAACAACTCACATTTTAAGAATTATTTTTAAAACTACATGCCAACTCAGGAGTTTTCTCCCCATCAACTACTGCACAAGATTTTATAGAAAATTTTTATTCAACATACATTTCCCAGCAAAAAGGCAATATACAGGAATAGTAACACACAGCTGCTACACGGAGGAGTTAGACGGGAGAGAGAGAAAAGAAAATAAACGTGATCTGCAGGCCATCTTTGTACTGCACTTAAACTAGACAGACCATTGCAATTAGTTAAAAGAAAACAGTATATGACGGAAAAAAGTCAGAAACCAAAATTAAAAACTACACACAATGAATATGCACATCTGAATGGTTTTGTACCCAACAAAATTTGTGTTTAATTTTACATGTTCATTCTTTAAATATACAATTTTTCAATTTTTTTTTCTTTACAAAGCCAACTCTACGCTAGGGAGCATTCCTTCTGTGCTTAAAAAAAAACGAAAGGGGGGGAGGAGGTGGTCTGTATTTGTTTATTAATGCTGGTTTCTATAACCTCAACCAGTCAGCTAAGTGTCCGTAGCTTCTTGCAAATGCACAGTACAGTAAAAATCACTTAACCCCATCAGACGTCTGATGGCATCGCCACTGGAAATCCACAGCAAGTGACTACAAAGCGCAAGGAGATGGGAACCAATTCCAACCAAAGATAAAGGAACCAAAAGGGTGTACGCAAGAATCAAACTAAACCCAAAGATCGCATTTAACAAGTGCTGATAAATGTTCTAATCTTTGATATTAAGTGCCGACGTGCAAGATGAAGTACAGACGCTTGGTTTTTTTTTTTGTTTTTTTTTTTTTAATTACTTTTTTTTTAACGGATGCTGTGGATTTTAATTGTTATTATACAATCTATAGGGAAAAACAAAAAAGAAAACCCAAAACAAAAACAAAAAAAGAAGCGGAATTCCTCCAGCCAAACTAAGAGAGAAAGATTTGTGTAAACATGAAATAATCGACTAGTTGCACTAAGGGAAAGGGAAATATGCGACGACCAGGTTAGGCAGCTAGCTTAGACCCTCTGGCCTGATGTCACAAGTTGAACACCTTTTTCTGCAAATGGTAGCCCCCGTCTGACTTTTCCTCCGCCTCCCCGCCCGGTAACCCCTCCCCCATCCACTCTCCTCCCCTCCCTCCAAAATGCAGCAGCTCTCTCGCCATAACAATTCTTTAAAAAAAAAAAACTAATAAAAATAAAAATGTGGGGGGAACAACAAAAAAAAAAAAAATCAATCCAAACACCTGTTAGGTCCATCATGCCATCCTCCCGCCCAGTGTTTTTAAAATCCCATTTCATTCTTCGGACCCGAAGTAGGCAGTCTATAGTTAAGCCAAACTGAACAGCCCCCGAAACTTAAAGGAGAAAAACAAACAAAAAAAAAACAAAACAAAAGGAAACCCTAAAGAAAGAAGGATGAGCAGCAAACCCTTTTGCTCTTCATTCGCAGTGCGCCTCTGGGCTCAGCGGAGTTAGAAGCGGGGCACACGGGGGGTTTGGTTAAAGTCTTTAGTGATGGGTCGCTTAGGGTTCTCCGGAGAGCGTCAGTTGTGGATCTTGATGGCTTTCTCCAGGTACGTGTAGCGCCCTCTCTTGGGGGCCTTGTTGAAATGATCCAGCCCCAACCAAGGCCTAGGGTGGGACATGTTACCTGGGGGGGGGGGCGGACAAAAAAGGAAACAAACACGTTATCAATGACAAAAAAAAAAGTAAAACCTTCAAAAGTAACATGAAGTGGGGTGGCTATGATTTTGATTTAAATTCTCTTCGGAGATAAAAACCCGAAAAATGGCAGCTTACCTGGCTGTGGCTCGAAGTCTTTCAGATTCACTTCATATTCTTCTTCGTTGATGTACTGATGCCGACCCATCATCACGATGGCAAACTTGAACTACAGCGGGTTAAAGATAACCAAAACGATCAAATGAAGGAGCGAGTAAACACAAACAAAGCAGAGGTTCCTGCTCGACCAGTCGGGGCTGGCGCAGGAAGAGTGGTTTTGGTATGCGGTCGCTGCCGACTCCGGGAAACAAAGGAGAGTTTTCGCTCTACGCTGCCGATCGGAATTCTGTACATGCATGCACGTATGCGCCTCCCCAGATGCATGACCTACATGGAGTTAAATTATGTTTGCACAATAGATTTTGGTCATTGCAAGCACTACAGCCAAATAATGCAAATCATTCCTCACAGAGAGTTAAATGGGCTCAACTCCCATTTAAACTGCCATAAAATCACGGACAGGTATCAAAAAACGCATTTTACTGCAAACCAGGTCATTAGTACTGTTGTACAGACATGTGTGAACACATCTATCGTAGTTCTAAAAGGAACTTTAAACCTAAACAGGGTTCCCCACTCATTTTAGAAAATCATTTTCCAGGACTTTTCAAGGACAATTTCCATGACTTAGACTTACAGACATGAAACATGGACAATGGTAGCCCAAAGCCGGTGCTGGACCGAGAAGGGGGGGGGGTAATGTGCAAGTACCATAACCATTCAAAACTTTGTGCTGCCGTGTAATCTCAAGCAGCTAATAAAAATGAGAAAAGCGGAGAGGAAGACAGAAAAAATACAGAAAAATGTGCAATCTCAGCCCTAAATATACTGTTTAATAGCTTGACTTATAGCCTAGCCTACAATTTTCCAGGACCTCACAAATATTTCCAGGACATTTTGTAAATTTTCTCATTTTCCAGGTGTTTTCCATGACTAAAAAACTAGTCGATAAATTTACAGGTTTTCATGGTTTTCCAGGACAAGTGGGAACCCTGCTAAAGAAAGTGCCTTGCTATACACACCTTGCCTTTACCACCAGCCACTTAAAGAACATTTCATATACGGCTGGAGTTCATGATCAAAAACACTGAAAGCTCTACATTGCGCTTCAAGCAGCTACTTATATCAGACGTTAACCGTGAAGGTAAAGCAAGTCAGCTGGCTCAGGCAAGTTCAGCAAAGGAAGAAGGTAATCGGGTCTTAACCTTTTCAAACTCCTTCTCCTGGATGTCAAGCATCGTCTGGATTCTTCTCATGACCTCCCTGAAGGGTTCGCCCTACAGGAGGAAACAGGAAGTTGCAGAAAGTCTACAAACTGCTGTGGAGCCTGCTTTAAAGTGGTGAACAGGGACACCTTCTGGAATTTAGGCACACGACTCTGACTTTAAAGAGATTTGACTTCATTACCCAGAACATACTCGACATTTCAGATATTATCATGAATGAGAGCTGAAGACGGTGTTCGTATTCTGATCAAAAGTTCTCTCGTGGCCGAACAAATGAAGGACCCGGTGAATTTACACACAAGAACTTAAGGACACATAGCGAGGATAGCGGGCTGCTCAGCCCTGTTCACCTCGTCATTCACCAACAAACCAGAGTCTCCAGCACAGGACCACCAGGATCTCTGGGGCGGGCACGCACCTGTCGGATCTTCAGCAGGAAGGGGATCCCGAAAGTTCCGAAGACTTCCTTGTGGAAGTGCGCGACGGGGATCAGCATCTCGCTGTCCTTGTCCAGGTCCACCTGGTCCAGAGGGATTTCCTACAGCGCAGGGAGAAGGCACAGGTAAAACACAATAACACAGACCCAATACCGAACAGGTTAAAACCCTCTGGTTTCACCATCCGCTTGGTAGCCGAGCAGCGCGGTGTTCACAGTGCAGCGGGAAGAGCTATCCTGGTTTTTCCATTCTAACCTTAAACTCAAAATACAGCTCAGACCCATGTAACCAGGTGAGATCACCGCTTTAACTGATGGATTAACATTTACATGGCTTTACATACAGGCTGTAACACACAGGGCAAACGCATAGAGGCTTAAATACCAGAGGATGCTAGCTTAAGTTGGGAGAGGAACGTGACCCCCAGGTGTCCTGATTGCAGCGGGGTGCTCGTTCCAAAACCCACCAGACCCTGCACGCCTCCCAGCAGGACAGGCACTTTTTGGGGGGGTGGGGTGGGGTTATCCGCCCCTGGCTGGAATGGCTCACCTCTATCCTGAAGGTGCGACTTGCAGCAGGCGACAGGCACTCCAACAGCTCGTCCTCTTGGTGAACCCCGATTATTTTATAGCTAACGATTTCTAACAGCCTGGGGGGAGAGAGAGCGAGAGAGCTTACTTTTCTGATTTCACAGACAAAAAAACAAACAAAAAAAAAACATCTAAAGACATCTGCCCAAGTCCTAGCATCACGTGTCCAATTCAGCTGAATCAAGCTGCTTGCTGGTGAGGACAGATCTGCTATTCTTTTGTACTTGCAGCTCGAGGGGGTGGCAATTTGGCGCCCCCCTCCCCTACGCACCCTCAACAGAGGGTTATAGTAGTTTACAGACACGCACAAATGCAAAAGCAACTACGGATACCTACAGACTGTACAAAATGGAAACACTAAAATTATATATGACAACTGACACCACAGAGAAGCGTCTGAGCCATTAAAAGAAAATCCCAGCATGCATTGGGTCACGTGTAAAAATACTGATCTTTCTCTTATGGAAGAGTGGCGTCGTATTTCCTCCAGCAGAATTCCAGCTCCTGGTGGGAGGTCTACCGTAGGGAATAAAGGCCCAACACCCCCACCCCCCTCACCTGAGCTTCTCTGAGCCCAACACCCCCACCCCCCTTACCTGAGCTTCTCTGAGCCTTTGTCAGACAGCTCCACGGCCTTTTTACATTCCTCCAGCAGGTCTCCCACGCAGCCGTGCTTGTCGGGGTATAGTGTTATCTCCTGTGGACAACAGCGCGCTACGTTTACCTTCAGGCGTTTGGTAATCAGAATGACCGCAACACAGACACGTTCACACGGCTCGGTATTCACCCAGCCAGTTCAGTTACAGCATTACAGAGCCTGCAACACTGCTAATGTACAACACGGCTGTCTAACACCAGATATTCCCCCTGCGTCAGTCTCCCTGCCGTAACAGCCCTCCATATCCATTTGCTCAGCTACAGCTGAACAGACCCAATGATCCCAGTACAATGCCTCCCAACAGCCCATCCACCTGAACACGCGATCTGTGCGTAAGTCACTCAAAGATGAAAGGTTCCCCAAAATCAAATATCTAACCGCATATTCCTTTATCATGATTTCAGCAAAGGACAAGCAATAGTTCTGAACGTGTACACACACACACACACAGACACAGACACACACACAAAGAGCTCTGTGTGTTCAAACCCACAATATTGGGAATGATTCAGAGTAAAAAAAATGTCAGTAAACACCAAGAATAAATTTAAGATTATTCTCATAACTACACTGAGCAGAGAGTTCATTTTTATCCCTTTATTATTCATTTAGATTTTTACCTCTTCCCGAAACTGGCTGTTGAGCCATATGGATTTGAAACTCCTCCTGTTCTCAAAGTCGGTGATCTTCATCTTCAGCTGCAGGAGGAGAAGGTCCAGAATAAATCAGTTCACGAGTCCGCTCCTGCTACCATCAGTTCACACAAACTAATGGAGGAGAAGCCTAAAACTCCTGCTGCTTAGTGAGCATTAAATGCATTAAGTTCTTTACTGTACACTGGCATGCTGGTACACATGTAAGACTTTATGAGGGACTGAATGATCTAAATGTGGAGATGCGAGAGGCCTCTCTTACCTGCTGGTAGTAGAGCTTCTTTGGCTGCCGGGGCTTGAAGAACTGCAGCAGGTCTCTGAGAGTGCCTTCATAGTTGTGCCTGAGGGGGTTGCCTGGTCCGTCTCTGTACCTAGGCATGACAAAGCCTTATTACACATGCACACACACACAGACACTCGCACACTCACGAGCCCACACGCACGCACACGCACACACACACGCACACACACACTCACGAGCCCACACGCACGCTCACACACACACACGCACGCTCACACACACACACACACACACGCACGCTCACGCAAGCTAGCGCAACGCTATTCTATCTGAACGTACCCTTGTGATTTGAAGAACTGCAGGAGCATGGGGTCGGTGTTTAGCCGCTGTGCCACAGTCTTCGCCACCTGCGTGACAGCACACAACACGACCAAAGCTTACACACGGCCAGGGCTCAGAGACGGGGCGTACACCCGCACCTACGATGCCTCTACACCTACGATCCCAAATCTGGCCCTGGAGACTCTTTCAAACGGACAGCTAATGGACTGATGAATGCCAATCCAAAGACATGCAGGTTAGGGTAACTGTGGGGGGTGGGGCGTTAACACAGTGTTGCTGTAAAAGAGCATGTGTGCGCAGTCAACCAACCCTGTATAAATAAAGGTTCATTTATGAAAAAAAAAAAAAAAATGTCACTGAATGAGACATGTCCCACTAACTGGCATCTCAGGTCTAAATCGGCCCTTGGTTAGAGAACAGTGAACACTGGCAATACTACTTGGGGTCTTAGGTCAGATCGTAGGGTATCCCAGCCCTACAAACATGCCAGCTGCAAAACAGTCAACTGCTCAAAGGAAGTGGCCGTGGCCTCTCACCTGGAAGTAGTTCATTCTGTTGGAGAGGGTGACTACGAAGCCGGGGTCGTTGTGGATGGTTTTGTCGCAGAAGATGACGTCCACGCGATGGTACAGGTCTCTGAAGTAGTCCTTGGCGGTCGGCAGCTCGCTGGTGTCGTTCTCGGGGTCGTCCCTGAAACAGAGCACACGGTGATGTCACGGTGATGTCACGGTGATGTCACGGCGCCCTCGCTCGCCGCGGCGACCCGGCGCACGGAGGCGCGCTTACTTCTGGAAGACGATTATGTCTCCGTCCATCAGCTCGTCCAGAGCCTTGTCCAGGGAGACGTCGTAGTCTTGAATCCGCTCCGTTAAATTCGGCTTAACTTCCTGAAGTCGAGGAAACACACAAAATAAGAGATCAACCAAATTAAGACAGCTGACTTAATTTTGTTGTTCGTTATTTACGACTTAGTTACTTAAGTCGTAAATAACTTTAACATATGCACAGTTGTATTAAATACAAAACTAGATAGCCTGGGGTAGCCTGTTTAAAAGGACTTGCTTTTTTAGCACGGCTATAATGCAGCAGTAATTTTTAGCATTTATTCAGTCAAATTTTCTACATTAGACGAATATACAGTGCTCAATTAAGATCAGTTTTGTACAGAAGCTTGAGGATTTCCCTTCAGTATCAAGGACCATGAAG
This sequence comes from Anguilla anguilla, assembly GCF_013347855.1. NCBI lineage: Eukaryota > Metazoa > Chordata > Actinopteri > Anguilliformes > Anguillidae > Anguilla > Anguilla anguilla. The sequence continues at coordinate 10,628,390 of NC_049217.1, forward strand.
AATCGTTTCACAGAATTCAGTAAACACCATTTCACTGCTTTACTCACTTCTACTGTGAGCCATATTTAACAGCGAAAGACTATCATTTGGTGCTCCGCAACAATTTTTGGAAAGACTATGCAAAGTCCAAAAAGTGTGAAAAATCTGAAAAAATCAAGCAGAGGCAGTATTTATTCAAAGAACCAGCCTGCTGTGCCGTCTGCCAGCTACAACACTGCCAAGGCAGCAGCTGATTGGCTGAGGGAGAATGTATTCTGAAAGGGTCTGAGTCAGACTGCACACTCAGCTGATCGGCATGGCAACGGACGAGAAAAGGCCCAACACGCACCTCATAGAGGATAAGGCTAGTTCCTTGCTGAAACCCTGCTCTTTCACACATGACCGGCAGCAAGTCTCCTGTTACAAAGGAAAACGCAACGTCACAAAAGTCCATCGCCAGAACGAGCCAGTAAATGAGCAAACTGAGACGGAAAAATAGAGCTGGCAATTACTCACGTATTTTACAGGATATAGGCGTATAGATATGTCCGCAATAATTTAAGCTTCTTGTTTTGGGATCGTACATCTTCAAGAACAGCATCACATCATCTGAAACGACAGGAAATGAGATTTCTGCAGTTAGGGACCCTGTGGGCCAAAATTCTATTATTTTTCAGGGCTGGCATGATTGGTAATACAAACACACATTTACATAAATGCATAAAGATGTGATACAGCCTAACGGGATTGTACTGCATTATCAGAGACCCATACTGGAAATACTACAGAAAACTGCTGATGGATACAGGATGACATCGACAGAGACGCTGAATCATCTCCTCTACAACAGCAAAAAGAGTCGAAGGGTCGCCCATGAACTTAAACTAAACTTCCTGGGAAATCCCAGCGTTCACTTACAAAAACAGTACACAGTGACTTCAAACTGTACTTCCGGTGCTTTTCAAAATCAAGCAGGGAAAGCCATGACAGTCTGGGTCTTTAAGTGGTTAGTGAAAAAATCACACACAGTAGACAGAATTTGACAGTTTAAAAGAGGAATGCTGTTAAATTTTTTAAATATAAAAACACAAAGGGCAGCTTATCGCGCAGAGGGAACGCGGGACACTAACGGTCTTTGTCGAACTTGGGCAACGTTGCCCCGCTGGCCGCCATCTCCGGATCCACCGTTTCCAGAAATATTGTCCACGGGTTTTCGTTGTCACTCAAGTCGATCATCTGTTGGCGGGGGGGGGGGAAACGGTGACAATCAAACAGTGGCCACGCCCCTCAGACTCACGCTCGTCCAATTGCAAACTGCCACAGACAATGCTAGACGGAGACCAGCGCATAGTGGCCCAAGCGTGCCAAACAATTCAAACAAAAAGTCTTTTCTTTGCACATTCCATAAAAGTAAAGTGCGGGAACAGGATTAACCTACACAGCGCGGTGGCTAATCTACTGTTTATGGGGAGAAGAGGATTATGGGCGGCATGCGGAGACACGTGCTTGCTGTACTGCATGCAGCCGCTAGAGGGCGCCAGACCAAGCGGAGCTTCGCGCCCCGTACTTACAGACTTGCTGCAGTCAGCCTCATAGTCCATCATGGCTGGTCTCTTTGTACCATTACTCCTGGCCTGCATGGGCCACAGCCGGATCTGATCCTGTGGGAAACCCTGCAGCAAATCAATACAACAACTAGATAAAACTCATTCACAAACACACTATTCAAATCAGGCTTTACAGTACACTGTGCACTCTCATGCGCGCGCGCACGCACGCACGCACGCACGCACGCACGCACGCACACACACACACACACACACACACAGACAAACTCTCTCGCACACACAGACAAACACACACACGCACACGCACACACTCTCACACACACACACTCTCTCGCACACTCAGATATACACACACTCACACCACAGACAAACACACACACACAGGGGCGCATATGTGCACACGCATGAAACCCATCTTGTACACACATTGCAGAGGACCCAAGGAAATATAATCCAAGTAGGCCAATCAGCTTATGAATAACAGCAGCAACTGAAACGGCTCCTCGGCGTTGGGCAGGGACTGCAGTGTCTGCAGTCTCTCGTTCCCCCTCTCCCCCTCACCCTCTCCCCACCCTCCCTCCTTCCCTCCCTCCCTCCCTCCCTCCCTCTGTATGCGGTCAGGCACTTCATTAACCCACACGGCTAACCCACTGACTTCACTCTACTGATTTAGCTTGGCTCCCCTGAGACCTGGGCTCTTTAAACAGAACAGAACGTGCCCAGTGACGGCTCCGCAGGCCCAGGGGCCTTTAAGTACCCCCCCCAACCCCCCTCCACCACCACCACCACCCCCACCCCTTTCCAAATGGAGGCTGCGCCCGCAACAATGCGTTTTCCGCCGCGCCTCGTTCGCGGGTTCGGCACGGCAACGCACACGACAGTCAGACACCTCTAAAGCGGAGGGGAGGCAGCCCCCGGGCCTGAAGCACCAGAGAAGTTTCCGGGCTTTTCTTCCATTCAGGCACTCCATTACACATTACACACATTACAGTCACTTATTATGAGCCAGAACATGCAGAGTCCGAATGGGGAAATGCTGAGTGTCTCCAGCGCTTGGCTGCACCGTGTCCACTAGGCAGAATAATTAACCCCGTTGTGTAAAGAAGGGGTCTGGGCGGAGTACACCAGGGCCGCCGGTCTAAACCCCTCTGAAACGGGCAGGCCAGCACGGCTGCTCTGGAGAGGGAGAGAGCCGGGACTCACCATGGTCTGGGACAGGTTCTGGACGAACTCGGCCAGCGTGGAGCTCTTCAGCACCTTGAACACCGTGTACTTCACCTTCTCCTCGTCATACATGTCGTTGCCCTGGTGACCGCAGAACTGGTCTTCTGTCACAATCTGGAAATGCAGCGAAGGTTCAGAATTCTTAGAATTTAGTGCCTGGTTCTTCACCAAGGCACTGTAAGCACTGAGCTAGATGGGAGGGTCTATTACAGTATTGGTACGATAACAGATTTTTGACTTCAATACAGATACCAGGTTTAGTATCACAATACTCAATACCAAAACGAGTTCACCTGTACCTGTAACTTTGCTCACCTGCACTTGCATGTAGAGGTGCGCCTCCTGGCGCTCCTTCCTCTTCTGCGCCTCCACCCGCTTCTCCTCCTGCAGCCGCTCCACCAGCTGCTGCGGGATGTCCAGGTCTGTGACGGGCTGCAGCACCTCACCTGCACAAGAAACACCATGAAAACCCGCACTGAAAACAGACTTACCGAAAACAGCCACCCTGAAAGCACCTAACACCATAGAACCCCCGCACTGAAAACAGACTTACCGAAAACAGCCACCCTGAAAGCACCGAACACCATAGAACGCCCGCAATTAAAACATGCTACCACAAACAGCCACATTAAAACACGCCACAGTATACACCCACTACAAATGCCCCATAATGGACACCTGCAGTAAAAAAAAGTCAAATCATTATAACCCACAGTAAAACACTACCACAAAGCTTGGGACGAAGGTGGCTGACAACAGATTTGATGGTCAAATCCATAAATGTGGTATACCATTTATTTGTTGTGAAGCACTTACGCACACCTTAGTAAGCTAGCTAGTTAAAAAACAGGGTCAGGCTAAGTATATTATCAAATTACCCGGCTAGCTAGCCAGTTCCACAACACAGCTACTTAGCCAGCTAACGTGAGCTGATTGCCTTCCACTGGCAAAGTTACAATGACTGCGCTTTCAAGCTGCAATATATACTTGTATTGACATGAGTATATTACAACACAAAAACTAAAACAAAAAAAAACCAACTTTGTCATGTATGCTGATAGCATTTAAGTTTTTAACCTTACTAGCCAAAGGGACAAAGGCGAGTAAGACCAGTATACTCTTCAAGACCAGATGCCAGCTTAGTTTCCCAGCTTAACATCCCATTAGCTACTTGGCTGGCTATCGGGGATTTCTCATGTCATCTGGCTTGAATACACTGAGAAACAAAAGGTAGCCAATAAGAATAGGTTGGATGGCTAGGTAGCCACCAATAAAATAATGAATCATACCCTGCATCCTGGTATCACTTTTGATTCATACATAAAAGTTCCTGTTTGTTCTTCATGTAAGAAATGATATCTGATGCTATGGAAGCAAATATGCCATTGTTTGAGTAGCAGTTCACCTTTAAACATGCAGTAAACTGAAACTCATGGTGACATAAGTTATATTATGCGTTTTCTATGTTTTGCCATTGCCACTGCTTTCGTCATTTCCATTCATCCTCCTTCACTCCCATTCATGGGGGACCTGGTTTCCATTCTGTGGGGTCAAAGTTTTTTTGAACAGTTCTCAATGGAAGATGGCTGATCTTGACATAGAATTATTTGGTTTTATAAAAATATTAAGCGGTTGCCAACACTGGGTCACTGAATTCTGAATTTCTCACCAATACCGTGAAAACAGATTACTGTGGCATTTTTTAGGCCAGTTATTAAAGTCACAACCTGAAACATCCCTACCAAAGACACCTGTGCTAAAAACAGCATACTATAGACACCTGCAGAATGAAAATACCATAGCATAAACTAGCACAGGCACTGAAAACAGGCTACCATAACTGCAGTGAAAACTGCCTTCCATATACAACTGCAGTGAAAACTGCCTTCCATATACAACTGCACTGAAAACAGCCGAGCCCACCATATACAACCTCATGTCCCGTTCCCCCCCTCCCCCCCCTTTTCACCATGATCCCCACTGTGTAGGTCCGCCGCGCGAGGGATGCTTACTTAGCTTGGACTCCCGGATGTACACCAGCATGTACGCGTTTGTGCAGTGACGCACGGACAGGTCGTCGTCGTGGCCACCGTAGTTGTGTTCTATCGCTTCCTCTTTCGTACACCTGGACACAACGTCGTCATCAAACTTGCACCACTGAAACAGAAAGGGGGGGAAGAGAAGAGGGAGAGAGGGACAGAGTTACACAAAACCCAATAACCTTTTCACTGGCCATTCCTTTCATTAAGACCTAGTTCTAAGACAGCAGAAGCATTTCCGAAATCAATACTGAAATGTATGTGGTGTTAATCTACAATTACATCATCATTACTACATCACATTATTACTATGATCATCATTCTTGGCACGGTCACATCACAGACAGCAATAGCAATCATTCTACGTGCCATGCAATACAATGGCAAGCATGCAAAATCAATAAGACAATGTACAAATAAATGACATTTGAATAAGCCTTTTTACAGTAAGAAGCATACATTCACTCATTTTAAATCACAGCCACAATGCCAATTACACATCATGGAAAAAAGAAGAACGTAACGCAGAAACTAGAATACAGGCAAAGGGTAAAAATTTTAGGAGTCGAGCAAATCTGTCCATTTCACATTTCTGGGTATGTAAACCAGACGTAGGGATAACTTTCTTCCGCTAGCTTAGCTCCGCTTAGCTCTTCACGCAAAATGGCCAAATTCAGAAGCAAAAGACACTTGGAGTGTTTCTCGCTGCTACATCTCAAGAGGAAACAACCCTATATGTCCTTTCATTTGTTCCCTGAGGACGAACACCAAAGAGGTTGTGGATAAGGGCTATTAGGAGAGATGAAGGGGAGGGGTTTGTAGGGAAAAAGGAGCAGCATTTTTGTCCAATAGCAGCTCGCTGCAGGCACGCAGCCCCACAAAACAAGCACCACCAAGAGTCTATGTATATATACATTTTTAAAAGGCAAATAATTGCTTTCAAAGGAAATCTATTTATTCACATGGAAAACGCAGAGAGAGCTTTAAAATAGCCTAATACTCATGACAGTATTAAATGCAACAAAAAAAAAATCATTTTAGGCCAAGAAAGTAACATAACCATGCATAATGGATGATCGTAGGTTTTATCTTGTTCTTTTCTTACAACAATCATACTCAAAACTAATTTTGTTTTAGTGAGGTTGAGTGAACAACCTGACACCAGCTTTCTTTAAATTAGCCAGACTGAAACAAGTACAAAATATAAAACCATTGTTCTTCTATACTTACAAATAAACATATGCCCAAGTACCAGCGAAGCAAAGCTAACTTTTGACTCCAAATAATTAGTACACATATTATGAAACAAAAGCTTAAAACCATAACAGGATTCACTCACAAGAAAACATGATCATTATTAATGCTACCGCTAGGATGGATTTTTAGAGGCGAAGAAAGAGGACGAAATGATATTGGACAGAGCCTGAGTTAAAACTTCTGCCCACCTCCTGGTATGCGAATATAACATTAGCTAGCATTTTGCTTTGTCACCAAGATAGTTTGGTAATACGTTTGTTAAACAACAGAATTAGAAGCACTGTGAAATGTCGAGATTGTGTCGTTAGCTATACAGTAGTTAGCAACTTTCCCCCGTTAGCCAGCTAGGCTACAAATGCTATCCTTTCCTCTGCTTGCCTATCTTCAAAAATGAAAAATGAATAGCTCAAAAAATATGTAGCCCTTGTCGACACCCTGAAACTCATCAGCTTCCAGCACTGGAAGAAAGTTAACCCAACACCTGGTCTAGGTCGCCATCTTATGAAATAGGTCCATCACACAACTGCAGATTGGTCATCTTCTTTCACTACCGTTGTGCCAATCAAACACAAGATGCTAGAGGAACAGAAAAGTTTGCCCAAGGTATAGGGGAATAAGGGTGAAAACTATGCTAAACAGCGTAGATTCCACAATGAACAGCGAAGCAAAGCTAAAACAGGGACAGGAAATAAATAAGCAAGACAGGAGAAGGACAGGAGCGAACAGAAGAGCTGCAGGGGACCCTGGGCTTGTGGAGATGAGACGACATCCAAAGATACCATGAGTCACAATCCTCAGGACCTAAAATTGTCTGCATCGCAATTTGAGAATCACTGGGTCAGGCTGGAAAAAAATAATGATCTTCACTCTTTAAAATGTATGACATTTCAGTTTCATGCATACAGAGCATCATATTTCCATCTGGAAATTGAAATTTCATCTCTCTTTCATGTATCATATCATCTGAAATCTTCAGTAAAGAAAAAAGCTCTCTCTGCAGTTGCAGTGGCTGTACAGTGGGGTGAAAAACAGTGACAACTTAGACAGTTGCACTTTTTTATTTTTATTTTTTTTAAAGTTGTATTCTAATTGGACATGGAAGTCAGAAATACATTTCCCTTGAAACTGCTCTGATAAGTGTCCAATCAAGACAAGCATGAATGTACATTTTAAGTGCAAACCATGAGCAGCACTGCATCTATAAGCAACGCTGATTTAGAGTAAATTCCAAATGGAAATTTTCCATGAAGACAGCAGTAATTTCGCTGTTGTTGTATGAATGCGTTTACATTTACACGTGCATTTGTACAGCATGCTTTTAGTTGCAACTGCGAGCAAATCAGTTCCACTGCACAGTCCTGGTTCCATAATTTACCCCAAATCATTTCCAGTGGTCTGATTTAGGCATTTGACATCTCTTCTAACTGGCCTTTCCATTTTTTGTTTTTGCACAGCCAAGACCATCCCAATTTTCACACATTAAATAAATCCAGTTCAATTTCAGTCTACAAATACATTTTATTCACCTGGCATGGAGTATTAACTCAAACTGCTTTTTTTTTTTTTTAGAGGGGTCCCACAAAACAAACACACACTGCGATCCATTCCCTGGAAAGCTTGGTACAGACTGCATTGCGAAAGTATCGTGCTATTGCATGTCTCCTTGGATCGTCTCATCTCCATGGGCCAGTGGACAAGGACAGGGCGATGAAGAAACGAGCAAGACGCAAGCAAGCCCCAATTCAGCACCCACCCACCCACCCCCCTCCCCCCCTCCCCCCTCCCCCCTCCCCCCTCCACCCCAAAAAGTAGTAAAGGTTTTCTCACTATTGGCTCCTTGACACTCACTTTGCCGTCTCCTTTGGGGTTGAGATAGACGACGTAGTGACCGCCGTGGTTGTCGCCGCTGTGCACCAGCACGGCGTGCAGGATGTAGTTCGCCGGGTCCTTTATGTCCGGCTTCTGCAGAAACTCGTCCAGAGGCAACTGCTCGGGAAACTCAAATCTGGGGGGGGGGGGGGTGAAAAAGGCTCTCTCTCACACACGGTGCCGTTTGGACTGACCTGCTGGCAAAGGGCCGCTAGCTGATGCTATACCAAACCTACTGAGGGCTGCTAGCGATCGCGTTGGGTCAGGCGTACCCAACCCTGGGCCAGGGAAGTAAGAGAACCGGCTTGTTTTCATATTTACTCTGCAATTGATTGGTCAGCTACAGCAGCTGATTACACAGTTCACTCCCCTCAGCAGGTTTAAAACCCCCCCCCCCCAAAAAACAAACAACAGATCTCATGGCTCTCCCAACACCAGGATGACAAAAAGTACAGTTTGTCGATGACAACAAACTGATATTTATGGGTTATGAGACAGCCAGTGACTGTCTGTCTGACTGCTGCTGGATTCTTCAGCATTACAACATAACGCAGTACTACTGTTCTATCTGCTCCTGAAGGACTGCAGACTGATAGGTCTCTCATGGGTCAGGGTTGGGCTCCATCCAAACGAGCCCCTATTTCTCACTAACTGATGTAATTGCTTAATTAAGAGTTATGAAGAGGATGGAGGAAAGGAAATACACCCTCCACAGGACCGGAAGTGCGCACCATTTTTACAGACAAACTTCATCGAATCAACCTTCACGCGAAACACATCATAACAAGGCAAATCTGTGAACTGTAACCACGCAGACGTAGGCAGAAACTTAACCCGTCGACCATCTACGCTTTCTCGACATGGAGCTGACCCTGGTGCAAAATGGGCTCACCTGTCGTTGATCTTGATGTTTTGGTCTGTCTGGGGGTCGTACATGAACCTCATCAGCTGCAGGTGCAGGATGGGGGGGAACGTCAGGAACTTCACGCCCTTCTCCGCTTCCTGCCCGAAAAGGAGACCGCGATACACAAACCCTTTAAGAAACGTTCTAATAAAGATTTTTTTTAAATAAGGAGTGCCTCCATCGTTCCGATGCAAAACTGTCAGAAGTGATGCCGCCCCGTGGGGCTCCATCTACAGGCGTTCTGTGGAACTGCGGGTGGCGCAGCTCGGGGGGAGCCCTCACCTGCAGGCCGTGCTCTCCGGCGTCGTACTTGTTGTCTCCGTCGAGCTGCTCCACCGCCACGTAGTCTTTGAAAGACTCAAAAACTGCAGAGAGGACACAGCCGTTAACTCACGAGAAGGAGGCGGGTCACAGAGCCGCAGCACAGCCTATACACTCCCTAGATAATCAACCCCTACGCTCATTAAACACCTTAAACTACAGAAGTTAAAATCTAAAGTTCCCAGAAATATAGCACAGAATGGACAAACAATTACAGCACTGAGCTTCGCCAAAATTGTAACATTGGGGGTATAGCTTTTCAAGAATACAGGGCTCTGCATCAGATGGCTCTAAAAAACCTATGAATTTGCTGCTTTTTCGTAAATCGAAAGGCAGAAGTGTATTAAAATAAAAATTGTGCTTTCACTGCCAAAAACCAGGGATGAATTTGAATGGGAGATGTTTGTGGAAGAGCTGTTGAGGGCTGTACTTAAATGTCGACAAGAAATGAGGAGGACAGGCAAACTGGTTTAACCACACATGCTTCGAAACTGTTTCTCAAAATGAGAACAGAACTCTGAGGCGCTCGCAGTCATAATCAAATTAGAATCGTTGCAATCTGACGCTTTGCATTCAGAAGGATGATTCGTGCTGGTGTCGGAATTTAAGAAATACAAAAGAAAAAAAAAAGCTGTAGGTAAATCAGACGGTGCCGTGGAAACCCGTCGGTCGGGAAGCACCACGGGACCGGCCTGTGGCCTCGAGCAGGCGAGGCTGGGAACGCGGGAACCAGGGAGAGGGGGAAGGAGAGGAAAGGTACTTACTGTTTTTCTTTCCTTTAATGCTGAGCTGGATGTCGTAGTAATCTTCTATTCGCTCAGATCTATAGTCGACATGTTTACACTGGATGTAGGACTGCACGGAAATAAAAAAAATGATCACAACTTAATAGAAACAACTCGGGAGGAAACAGAACCAAAACACACACACACACACACACACACACACACACACAAACCACACAAAAAAGAACAAAAGCCAACAATGAAAACAGGACACTGAATCCAAAGTCTGGGACTTACCACCATCTTCCCCCGGAAGAGTTTTGGGATGGTGCCCTCCACACACGTCCCTTTCATCTTGTTTTCCACGTTGTCGAGAAGCTACGAGAGAAAGATCATAAAATATACAAGCAGAAATACAGACTATTATCTATTGGCAGATATGCATTTATGGATGTATGTTCGTAATATGTGTATGTGTAAAATACACGTCCACACAAACACAACGTGAATACTCACCACCCTGCAGAGTTCTTGCACATCATGCTGCATGAAGCTGTCTAGTGTTTCCCACCTTTAAAAAGAAGAGTGTTTGAACATAAAACACAGTTTCACAGGGGTCACAGCAGAAACCCAATTGAATCATTTTGTTTTGGGGTAAAGTACCCAGTCAGACTGGCTGTCTGTCGACCTATCGATCCATGTATCGATTTAATAATTTGGTGCCCGACGCGTGTTTGAACATGTCCAATTCCCACCCGAATTTGGAATGACCAGTGAACTATTTGCAGCCGTGTGCGTGTGTGAGCCCCACTGCCGATTTTGGGAGAGAGACCCCTAACGGACCAGACGCTCCCGTACCCCGGGCGAAGCCAACGGCCGTGTGGCCCTACGGAGCACTCGATCTGAGACCCCGCGCGGGGCCCGTCCTGGGACCGCAGAACGCTGACTCAGCCAAATGAGCGAGCGAGCGGCCTGAGGAAAACACTCGGTTCCGTTCAGGAAGAGTCCGAATGGAATGAGCCCTCTCGGTCTTTCGCCGGCCGCACGCAGCCAGGAGCAGAGTGAAAATGCCCCTGGAAGTGCGGCGATGGGGAGGCACGTTTTTTTTTTTTTCTTTTGGCAGTGAAGAAGAAGCGTACCCGAAGGACTTTGTGAGCTTCTTGGTCCCCACGGGCTTGTCGCTGTGCTGGAGCTCGTAGAACACCCTCTGCAGGGCCAGGGGCACGCTTTTAGAGGAGTCATCCCCCTCTGTGGGCATCATATACACCGCCTGTGAGAGAGAGACAGACACAGCATTCATACTGGGCACGGCTGTATTCTGTAGCCTCTGCTTCGGCAACACAAGTGCCTATATTTGCCATGCCAATAAAGAACTTTGAAATTTGAATTCGAGAGAGAGAGATAGACAAACAAGAAGCCAGGAAGAGCGAAAAAGAGAGAAAGAAAAAGACAGAGGGGGAGAAAGACAGAGGGGGGGGGGGGGAGCGAGAGAGAAATACTACAAGAGAGCAGTGTCGTTTCATAATCACGTGGTGCTCGGCCTGCCCTGGGACTCGCCACCTAATTTCACAAACACAAAGATGGCCGAACTGCGGCTAATGGCCCGCGTGCTCGCGCACTCACCCGACGAAGCTGGTTTGTGAAGAACAGGGTCTGTAACAAGCTGTTCATGTAGCACGTGGCCCCTTGGTTTTTCAAACCAACATAGCCAGTGTGTTTCTTCGAGTCCCACCTGTAAACCACAACAGGGTCACACTGGAATCCATCCCGCAAGCATTAGCAACGATCACACGGCACCGCAGCGGGACAACATATCCAACAGTAAGACTGACGGCTTTAAAAACACCGCCTGACCTGAGACACAGATTACAAACAAGACTGCCAAGGACAGCAAGCGGCTGGATCCGCACAAACACATTACATTATAAGACAAATAATGTTACATCAGAAAAATCTGGTGCACATTAGATTTAAAAAAATTTTTTTTTTATTTTTTTTAAGTGTACCCAAATCTGGAAGTCCCAATTGTGTTTGTGCTCTACAGTCTCCAAAGACCGTGGGGCCCATCCACACGCTGAAAAAGTGCCTGAACAGGACGAGCAACCCAGCAGCCCGAGCGACGTCTTCAGGAAGCAGCATGCGACGGGAATGAAAACCCGCGCCAGTCCTGAATCCCAAAACGGAAGAGCGAAAACAGCACTTACGCTACGCCGTGTGGGGCGTCGGCCTGGACGTACACCTCGAAGGACACCTTATCGTCTTCGATAAACCCCCTTTCTGGGTCGGTCACGTCCTGAAAAACACCGCCAAAGCAAAAGCCAGGTCAGCCGACGGCACCGATTCAAGGTCACTTCAAGTACTTTCAAGATCCCGTTTTCCAAAATTCTACGACCCATAAAAACTGTACAGAAGACCATTTCCTGAGCGTTGAAGACCATCGATAAAGCCATTTAAAAATAAATACAGACATATAAACAAATACTGCCTCAAGACTCTCCAACAGCAAAAAAAAAAACAAAAATGATTGATGTAGCTGTCCTAAATCTGAGGACCTGAGAAGTGTGGAAGCTTGGAAAGCCAGTGTGCAGAGCAGTACCGTAGACCTGTTTTTTAATAGATCTCTGATTGGCTCAGACACAGATTTACAGCAGCCAATCCTGAACCGTTAAAATGAAATCATTACAATTAAAAATGCTTGCACTGCACAGGGGCCCATCAAACAGTGTGGCCAAGTGTAACCACGATGACTTACAAAGCTTTGCATTTTCTACAATTTACAGATGTGTGCAGCTCCACGTAAACCTGAGCTTTTCAGGTCGAACGCCGCGGGGCGCCGTTTCAGTGTGGCCGCTGAGATTTGAATCTGTAACCTTCTTTCCGGTTGGCCGAGCTCGTCTCCCTATCCTGAGCTAACCCAAACGGCCATCGTGAAACCCGGCGCTAAATCGGCTCGTTAAGAGTGAGGAGCTGGCGACTCACGCTCCAGGACATGAAGTTGGAGAAGCCCCAGTCGTTCTCCTTGTGGAAGAAAAGGTGGCTTATCCTGCGACTGAAAGACTTCTCGTCGTCTTTGTAGTTGATGATTTTCAGCATCGCCTGGGCGTGGCAAGACCATGACCTGTGGAGACCAGAGGAGGCGTTGCCAACTGGGAACCTTAAAAGGCTCAGCTACACAGAAGGCCATTTACAGCACTATAAAGTCACAAACATAACATTATTTATTTGCTTGGCAGACACCCTTATCTAGAGTGCTATACTTATTAGTTACACCTGGGTAGCAGTTCATATTGAGTACTAATGCATCATTTACAAACAATTCCACAAGCCCCACCCCTTAACTGCATTTACAAACATATGAAGACAGAATCCAGATGGGAGACTCAAGCAAAAGTATTCCATTTCACTTTAATGCATATGTTACTACTGATTTTATCCGTTTAAAAGAAGCCCTCATCCAGACTATCTAAAATATCTAAAGGTTTTTGATATAACCACTTCATGTCCACTACCAGCCCCTCTGTATGGGGGCGACCCGGGTTTGGGGGAGGTTGGCACGGCAGGGCGTGGCGCTCACGTGGAGTCGGACTCGGCGTTGCACTGCAGGAAGAAGCCCACGCTCTTCTGGTGGGGCCGGTCGGGGTAGAAGCGCGGCATCACCATGATCTTCCAGGGCAGGTTGCGCACGAAGCAGGAGGGGCTGAGCACCGACTCGCCCAGCCGGCTGAAGCGCTCCACCACGAAGCGGAACGTGGCCTCCGACCGCCAGCTGGTGTCTGCAAAGCGTAAAGAACCCACCGTCAGACCGGACCGGAGGGCCTTTGAACCTCCTACACCCACTGGCATCACTGCACGGCAATTACTGCCACTGTGGCCACTGTCAGCAGGGTACAGTGAACAGTGGGACAATAATTGTAATACATGTTATTTATAGAACACTTCGTACTAGGAAATTTATTTTTTAAAAATTTTTTTACACAATGGAGTAAAGACACAATACCTACTACAAAAACAAGTGTTAAACACATATCAAATCAAATATGCTAAAAGTTAATTTGACATGAACACAAGTATTTTGAAGTAGTCTCTGCCATCAACAGAACCGTGTTGCACAGGGTTCAAGCTGTGGTCAACCTGGAGGTGAGACGGTCACAGAGATGACCCCCCCCCCCGGCGTAACGCCGACCCAGGGGGCGTGACGTCACTCAGCCCCACAGCGGCCCCCCTTCCCGCACGTTAATTATGAGGCTCTTTATTTTAAATGCAGAGAGAGGAAAGAGCCCCACCGTCCTCCATGTCCTCCTCTGTGTTGCTGTGCCCGTCGGCCATGGCCAGGTTCCCGTTGATGACCGGATTTGGAGTGATTCTCGGGGGATCATCTGTGTCACCCGCTGGAGAAACAAAAGGCATTAATTAAAAAAAAAAAACTGACATTTACAGTAACAGTGCCGCTTCTTCGAAGAACAAAACTCTGGGAAAGTGTCTGGGTGGACACGGCCAACTTTCACAGATCCTGATTCTTTGGGGCAATTTGTATCGTTTCCTCACGGTTCGTTTTTGAACATTACCAGTCTTCGCCAGTTACATTTCAAATCGGACTTTTGTTTAGATACGAGGTAAAAAAAATAAAAATAATAATAATTGGTATTTTGGCCAGAGACCCATTCTTGCCCAGTGACTTTGAATTTTAGCCCTAGATTAACAGAAAAGTGTCTCTACGAGCACCACTGATGTCCGGTGGTGGCAGTAACAATGCCGCCAATGTGATTTTAAGGAACGGCTCACCGAAATGGGAACGCACAATTTCACAGCTGTCAAAATCCGTCCCGGATTGGCCTGCTCATCCGCAGCCATTCCAAACGAAGCCAGCGTCCACCCAATTGTCATCTGATGCAAAAACTAATCTGGATAGAATCTGCCGTTTTACCGCACAACTGCTGGACGGGACAGGACTGATAATTCGGGAGAACGTGCTGCATATCGAATGCTTTAAGACACTCTCTTCCCTTGGGGAGCACGTTCTAAGGCACGGGCCCAGATAAACAAACTGTTGCAAAATCTCCCGCGCCCCTCTGGTCTATTGCGAAACTCTTCAGGTGTCATCACAGTCATTCTAATGGCTAAAATAGTCACGGGCAGCAGCTCTACAGGCCTGACCTGCGGGAAGCCCTATGGAGAAGACTGACCTATATTTACCAAGAGGATTACACGGCGAGGAGAGTGTATCAAGCTAACCGGGCCTCTACACAGCACTCCCACAAAGATGTTTTGGGATTTGATTAGGTGACATCTTTGTTCTAACTTCCTGACTTCTTGACAATCCTAATCGCGTGGAGTGCCAAAAATGATGCAGTTCCCTGCATCTGCTCGATGTCCCATAACTTCACAAAAACATCTGCATGGTTCCTGGATGACTGCACAGGGCTTCTCAGCACTAAAGTGTCACATTTATTTACTGTATTTTCAGTGGTCAAGTTGACTGGATGTAAATAGGATGCATTAAAGTCCTGATTCCTTTTGGTGCTTTTCCCCGCACAGAAAACTGTGGGATCACTGTAGTATGCTGGATCAATTTCTTGTTTGATATTAGCGTGTAAATTTAATGAAAATGCGTCCACGCAATCTGGATGAAAATATATTTTTATATCACTTTTGAATTTCCTGGTTATGTAAAAATTAAATTATTTCCAAATTTCCAAAAGGATACAAGCTCATCTGTTCAAAATTTCAGGATAATTAAAGCAGCCATTGTCCAGCACCACTATTTTTTCTGAAGCCCCTTGTTATCGCTTTTCCAACATGCAGCGGCAAAAGCATAACACTGCTTTGAGCCCCTCACTCCACTGAACCAATTCTGCTTATCCACGGGCAAAAAACCATCAAGGTATTTTGCAAAAGTAGGTCAAAATACCCAAGTCCTGATGCTCAGATGTGAAATGTTGAGTGGCAGGTGGATGCCATGTTATGAGATGTCATCTGACAGGACAGTCCAGGAGGAGGCGGTAATGAGAGGGGCCGGGCCCTGGACAACCATTTTGTCTTGTCTGGACCCATTTATTTACTTCTGCAGAGGTTTCAGGACACTGGTCATACAGATTCCATTTTTAACCAGGTCATAAGGACTATTGGTGAATGTCAAATGCATTTATAAATGTTAACTCCACCTACATTCAGTGCAACTTTGTGAGAAGCTCCTGAAATTCACTATACCTCACATTATCAGTTAATTTTTCTGTTTTGTTAAAGTCTTTTTTTTTGTTCCAGGTGTGTTCCATTTAACTGTCAGCTCAGACGTAGCTGGAAACACTAAATTATTAAACAGACCCACTGAAATGAACTGATATTCCGTTTAGTCGATGTTATGGTGAAATATCTGACAAAATTACATAAACTTTAAGACTGTGAAATTAGATTTAAATACTTTGTGATTGTGGGATAAATCGATAAACATAGAACTAGAGTCAAGTGTGACTTAAATTCAACTAATTAATAAAATGTATATTTATTTCACAAAGGCTTTACAGCTTTTAGCTTAAAGTTACCAGTCAATCCAATACAGTGGGCCTGAAAACTGACCCGTCTCAATAAATAAATTAGCTAGCAAGCAAGCTGCGTTTGCATTTAAAAGCCTTGGATGACTTGCACGAAATGGACAATGCCTCCTCTCTAGTCTAATCACAAGTCAAAAACACTCGTTGATTTTTAAAAAAAACTTTACGTCAGGATTTGAGCTATATCAAAATCTTTTCCCAGCCTCTCTCTTTTGGCGAACACGCATATCACAAAAATAAAAAATTGGATAATTAAAAATGGCGAGCTCCACGCGTTGTTTCTTTATACAATGAAGCAGCAAATCCCCGCGCAGTGTCCGTGCGAGCTCCACATGCGGGCCTTGCCGCAGCCTCATCATAAGCCTGACTTGGCTAGCCACATAACTGTGCTAACCATCTAGCTAGCCAATTCCACACTGTCCAAAAAAATCAATCGGCACCGTCACTTAACGATACACTACACCTACACGCTAGATCGCTTTACGTTAAACTTAACAATAACATACATTTAATTTCTCTCTTGCTTACATTATTCCGAATATTGTGCAGGCGGTTAGCCCGCTAGTTAAACTGACGCAACGACCTGAGGGAATAAAATGTTCATCTTTTGGATTTGCGTACCAAGTTATCTGACAAGCAATATCCATTTGATCTGGTGTGGCTACTGTCAGAAAAACCTTTGTTGAAAACCGGACGTTGGCTATCGGAACAATATAACAGAGAGGCCTTAAAAATTGATTGTTGCAAAATATAGTCCACCATCTTGGAGCGGAATGGCTGTACACTCCCCCCTGTGTGGCTAGCTCACGTAGCTTTGGTAATCCACTGGGCCTGTAAATAACAGCTAGCTAGTCACCCAGTCTCACTTGATAACTTCGCATTTTAGCCTTACTTATCAAATATTGTCCATTGAGTTATAACTAGTATTAAACAGTATATAAAGTTTACCGTTGTCTGCACATAGCTGGGCGTTTAGAACCATAACTAACCGTTGTTTACAAACAAACAAGTAACGTTAGCTACATCGCAGATCTATTATCGTTGGCTAGCTAGCTGACAACCGCAGTTTCACCTTTGAACAGCTAACTAGTACAACCGCGAGCCACATAATATATGCATCAAATAATATTCTCCGTTTCACTCAGTACAGATAACCTAGTTTAACAAGTATGCACCGCCATCTATAACGTTAGCTACTGGCAATTGACTCACAGAACCAAAATATCCAAATTACCTTCGGGTTGCAGAATTAACTGTCACAGAAATAGAACGATTATCTGCGTTACTCGATCAGTATGCTGAGCAACGATTAGTTAGCCTAGACTACGTATGCCTCGTTTCGTAAACGTTATCATTTCAACTGGTAATGGTTTTGTAAGATGTTCGCAACGGTTTAGCAATGGAGTTGTATCTACTTATGCACACAAATGTACAAAATCTAGCTGAATCCGCTTGGGCTGAATAAGTTAGATAGCTTGCTAACCAATAGCTGTTAGCAAGCTACTCTAAATAAGAATATCTGTACTTCTAGATAGCCAATTAGCGAATTGTTTAATATACGGATCTAGCCATATTCCTAGCTACATATTTGTACAAATACTTGCTTAGCTAGTTAACAAACTTACCACCAAATTGAGGGAAAATCGCAATGTCGGCATCAATGAACGCGTGCGACCTGACCCATGATGGCTATATTAGCACAGGCTAATTTTACATTGATAACCATTCACCGCAACTCGCTAACATCAGTTAGCTAGCTAACGCTAACTAGCCACGTCTGGTAGCAAGAAATAAACATGCGACTGCAAGGTCAGTTGTAAATTGATTTAGCTACAGAACGTCAACATTTCGGACCTGGGTTCTGTGTTAGCCAACTACCCACCATCATGCAAGCGGCCTTTGCTTACCTTCCATCTCCATATCCTCGGGCTCGCTAAGTTGCTGCTCGCCGGCTTTCTGCTGCTGTTGCTGGGTGTGATGGTGATTGTTCATGTTGGCAGCTAACGGGTTGTGTTGATGCCTGTAGTCTTGGGTCCCCTCGACCTTTTCCGACGTGGGTTCCGTGGGGAGCCGAGGCCGGGGAGGCTGATGTGGGGATTGGGAATGCGGAGGTGGAGAACACAGGTCGAGCCTTAGCGGCTGGGCCTGCTCTAAAACGACCTCGGCTTTTTCAGCTGTCAGCGCCGGGGATTGAGGGAGGAAAGTCGGAGGGGGAGCAGGCAGAGAAACGCGCACGTATTTGCTCGCTATTCGCCCAATCTCGGCGCCTTGAGGGGGCTACAACTCGCTAACGATAGTGGATGACTACGGCTCCAAAACCGGGATGCCAATTGTGAAAAATCAATCCGTACTTTACCCCAGGAAATATGGGGCAGCAGGCGAGGTAAGAGAAATACCAGTCAGTCACACCACGACCTGCAGCCGGAGAAAAACAGTGTACAGCCAGCTAACGCTAGCTCTATCATTAACTAAAACTGTATTTTTTAATTCAGCAAATCACAAGATACAATACCAAACTTAAATACAACCCCCCCTGCAATATTCCCAGTCCGTATGCTCCTCTGATTGTCCCTCTTCTGGGGGAAAACGAAGAAAAAGGCTATCCATTCAAACCCGCTTCTAATTTGGAATCGCAGTAATTTAGAAGTTTAAGGTGATTGAGATGCCCGAGTCTTTCCCCGTTATCTTTAAACACGAAACCGCCGCATTCGTTCATGCAAACAGCTAATGTTGCTGGTCGTATTTAAAAAAGCTTAGTCGATGCGCAAATTCTTTTTTTTTTTTAACCCGGTCTCAGCCAGCCTCTCACCCTCTCCCTCGGTTTGTGATGTTCTGTTTGAGGTAAAACTCAAAATGGCGGTCGCGCTCTTCTCTGAAATGTCACATCCGCATGAAGATCTAAACACTGGCGCACACACAGCAGAGTCAGTCAGGAATTGGCACGCGTTTTTTTGACCCCTCGGTTTCAATGTGTCATTATATGTTGCTAACTGCATTTTGTATTTATTTATACGCGCTGTTTTTGTAGTATTTCCAGGTATTAATTTATAATGAGACAGAAATGGAAACATTAGGTAGGCCTGATGTTTTATTAAGCTTCCCCCCTAAAATTACTCTTTAAAACGCTAAAAGGCACAGACATATATTCATTTACTGTCGAGCATTGAGCTACAAGTGTAAATCAATCAGACAGGTTCTAACGGTGGGCCGTGTGAAAATCATGTCATAATGATTCTCGTTCCTTATAATAAAAACAACATCCCTAAAAACTTTAAAACATTAAAAGCACGCTAAAGCATGAAAATGTTAGTGTTCACATGTTCTTAACCACATTGTAAACTCATCTAATATTATCCCTGTGTTTCGTCTTCATGTTTTTTATGGTTTCCTGTTCTTCTGTCCTGATGTAATGCAACACATAACTAATCAAAAACATAAATCAAACAGAGGTCATAATGCATGAATTTACCATGAGGTTAAGAACATATCTAGAATGTGTGAAAGCTAAAGCTGCCAGTATCTGACATGCCTTACCTGAAAATTTCACACAATATTCCCCATACATTTTATATCTCATAAGATTTAAACTTATGTATTGGGTATGATTGTTATATAGCTCAGTAGGCAATGAGGACTGTTCACTGCCCCCTGGGATCCAAGAAGGTGGATCTGTCTTCTTACTCCTGTCAGCCAGTGTCCCTATTACCTGCCTCTCCAGGACAGCGGGGACAGCACATAATGGCCAAATGAGCAGAATTCGCTGATGCTGGAGCATTTGACACAAAAAAAGGTTTTTTGGAGAAAAAAAAGAAAAGAAAAAAGAAGCCTGGAACATCTCGCTAAGATTGCTAAGGTTTATATAGTACCAAAACACACACTCAAGAAATGTCATGCACAATTTATGAATTGACAGTATATCAGGCTCATCCCACCGCCAGATAGGACAATCCTTGGTCCTATTTAACACATATCAAGCATGTGAAAAATGACATGTAACAATCCGCACCTAAGCCTTACTCTTACTTTTGATATTTTATTTTTGAATATGGCTCTATTGAGCTGCATGAAAATCTGGGCTTGTTCAACAAAAACAAAAACATCATTTTTGTGGGCATAGAGTATGGTTAATTGATCATTGTCACTGGAGGTCATTTTTACACAGGTTTTTTGTCAGTATACACTGCTGTTCCCTGAATTGAAAGATACTGACTGTTCAGCTGGTCTAATATATTTTTCATACATTGAAGCATTAGGCAAATTTTTTTCTGGGGAAAAAGGGAACATGTTCCTTATATCTCTGAAAAATCAAATAAAAAATGATACTCTGTCAGTCTTCTTTGAGCTGAGGTGCATAAAGGTAAAATGATACAGACCATTTTTGAAAAGGGGTTGATTGAAGATGAAGTCCTCAGCTTGACAAGTGTGCCAAGCACTGAACTCCATTTCTTGTTACCTCTGATATAGTCTGTGATGCTCTCTTTTTAACGTACTCATGGTATCTTTATGAGTTACTTTTTAATTGCTAATAATGAAAACTCTGGGACTGTCAATGGAGGTTGACGATCCCATGACTGACATGATTGACAGCTTCTAGCCCAATAAGCGAACCAGAAATTCTTAATGGGTAGAATACCAGTTCACTTATAGAGTATTACGCTAACACTCAGAGATACCTTATGAAACTGATGTCCGTGGGATTGGATATTTGGCCTTTAATCATACAGGTGGTGAAGCTGTTAGTTCATTAGTGTAGTTTCCATGTTTAATTTGAAAGTATTAATTATCTGGTGCTCACAAGAGCTTCCAAGATGAGAAAGAAAACTGTTTTCTGGGTATGTTCACACATCTTTTAAATCCATTATTAGCCATGTCCTCCTGATGAAGCGAACAGACAAGACCTTAGCTACCCTAAATTTGCTAGCACCTTCTCTAGTGGCTAATTTCCAGGGAAATGTGTTTAAAAAACTCATATTACGTTTTTAAAGAGGAAATTATTTTGTGCCCACATCAGTGATGAATGGAATCTCTGCTTCTACTTCTACTTAAGCAGGGTTTCTGGATTGATCTATTATGAAGTGTCAATCTAATCATAATGGCAGGTTTAATGGATGGGAATGGAACGGCTCATGTTCTGATGGATTAGAACATAACTTCCTCACACCAGAAACCAGTTATTTTTTATATTTTCTTTCTCATTATATCTGTTGGTACAATTGTACTGGGGTCAAACTAAGGTTAAATTTGTAGCATGAGATGATCAATAAACTACAGTTCAGAATCTTTCAAAATCTTTCAGATTTGTATTTTACATAGCGACTAATTCACTCTAAATTGCCTGCACTTCTTGTGAATATAATTTATTTTCCTAATGTGGGGTGTTTTCAATTCTAATATATTTCCAAACCTAAAAAGATGAAATATAAATTGAAAAATATTTTTATCTTTCCTCCCCATTCCTCTCCTATTCAGAATGACTATTCTGGAATTTTTAGGAATGTTTTCCTCTTCAGGTTGTCTTCCAGGATTCATTGCTCTCTATGATTATGGATGGCAGTAAGGCATTTTTTTAATGATATAATTATGACAGTATTATTCTTCTTTGGAAGTAAAAGTCCCATCACTTCAAAGCAATATTTCAAATTAATATTCTATTCCTTTTTATTATTCGAAGCCACTGGCTTGTATTCTCAGGTTAATGTCAAGAGTTAACATCAGTGGGTGATAAAAAATAATACAAACTTTCCCTCCAACATATTAGCGCACATTTTTTCAGTTTTATTTACTTAATTTAACATTGGTAAATTCAACACAAAAGCATATGATCTATACTGTCATTTGACTATATATTCAGTGAAATAGCACCATCTATCTAACAGCTTTAAATCCCCTATTAAGTTGAAGTCAGCCTGTGGATGCAGGTTTTCCTTGGAAATCTTAAAGCAAACTTCATTTTAATTGAATCAATAAGATACTTTTTTTTTGTGGCTCTGTAAGGATGATAAAAATTTAGCCCAACCCAACTTCACATCTGCTTGTTCTGAGATTGCCCTGTGAGAGTGCAAACACAAACCACTGAATCATAATCCAGTTCATTATTATTAACAGACTACCAATAGTACACAACCAAACATTCATTTTCATATCTATTATCCCCATAACGTAACTGTGTAAGCATGTGCATGTAAAATAGTAAAGTGCCAAAATTTCCTGAAATGTGTTTGAGAGTAATTTGCCATCTGAAAGTGAAAATGGTCACCCATCAGCTCCTACTGGTTTACTGGTTTTCCCCAGTTTATTAAATTTAGGGATTTAGCAGACACTTTATGGAGCAACCTACCCAGCTTCCTTCTTTAAAACACGTAGCTGAATATTTCCTGAAGCAATTCAGGTTAAGTAGTGTACTCATAGATACAGTAGCAGCAGTCCACCTTAGAACTGAACCAACAGAGGTATAATCCTAAACATTAAACTATACTGTCACCCTGTTCCCTTATGTTGAACCTATAATTAAATTGTCTTATTCGTGTCTTGAACACCTTATTTAGGACAACATGCTACATTCTACCTGGACACTTGGATATTAATTCAGGTGAGATTATGTGTTGAGAGTTGAGTTGAGAGTGTTGCACAAACCCATGGTTCAAACTTTCAGCCTTATAGAGTCAAGCACATACTTGTAACCACTACAGTATTCAATATGCTGCACTATACTATGTTCTAAAATTTTGCAGCGGCTGCCCCTCATTCTACCAATTTCTATATATAAGATTTTTCAAAATATTTCCATTTAGATTGGTGAATAATGTTTGTAATCTCTCCTCAACCGTTATAATCTTTGCCTTGGACATTTCCTCTATTTTATTCCTTGTTAAATTTTGTTCTGTTTTTTTATATGCCTTTGCCCCTACAATACAATCCTTCATTTCCCTCATTCCATCTCTGATCTCCTATTTTGTTATATGGCCTGTGCTGCAGCCCATTGTAATTGGATCAAATCCTGCTTATGTGCCAGGGCCCTGAGATATGGGTATATTCAGGGATGTCTCCTGATTGCAGCTTTTCAGCTTCCTATTCTGTCCTCCATTATTAACTTTTCAGAATTTATCACCTGGTGCATGTGCAGTTTTATTCCACATTGATTTTAGTTTCCATGATTTTGTGTCATTTCACTCACTGTTTTGTTGTCCCATGCCATTAGAATGAAATATGATTATATAAATGGATGTTTGGATGGTATTTCAAATTCATACCTTTTAGGTACAACCTAGATAATGATAATATAAAGAGCTTATTTAATGATTGCTACAGAGCGCAACAAAATAGGACGTGCTGGCTTACCTTGTTTTTTAAACAAGGTTCAGCTAATATTGCATGTCAGTTTCAGCTCATACAATGGTGCAGTTCCAGGGCATTCTATCAGTATTAGTTGGGGATTCTTCCCCTTTGCCAAAACATTGGCTAAATGTATTTCTGTCAGCTAAACCCCCAAGTGTATTATTTATTACTTGGGGTCTATGCCATGTTCATGCTTTTCTCAGTGTTTCAATAATACATGAAGTTAAATAGTAATAGTAAATACAGTGAGCTGAGCTCCATAAAGTTGGGACAAAGATGGCTTTTTTCTCGATTTGAGTCTGTACTCCACAATTTTTTATTTGTAATTACACAATTCACATGTGGTTAAAGTGCAGATTCAGTCCGGGGGAATGCACACACATCCGGAATATTCCAACAGGTGCAGGATTTTAAAAAATAGTAAGAAGAGAGAGTATATCCGCACACTGTTTTTTCTGCTCCCAAAGTGATTTAATGGTACAACATTTCGACCTCAAAGGTCTTCCTCAGGTACATCAACCAGAACATGTGACTGGGTGGAGCTATATATAGACCAGGATGTGGGCAGGTCCATAATAGGGCCACAGTCAAAAGAGAATAAATGTCAGCTGAACCATTAAAAAGTGATGTTGACATTCTAATTAGAAATCATAACATTCATAATACTGCAATAGGAACACCATCTGAAACCATAATACATAAGTACATACTACAGAGATGAATATTCATTCATCCTATATAAATTTTATCAAAAAGTATGTAATCGATAGGTGCATGTAGAGTGGATTGCACATCAAATATTGTCACTAAGTGCTGCTGAAAGAATATATTGTAAGTTTTGGACTACCCTCTTCAATTCCAACCACAAATATTCAGTCATGTTCAAGTCTGGCGACTGAGATGGCCATTGTAATAAAATAATTATGTGGTCAATTAGCCATTTCTTGGTTGATTTTGCAGTATGCTTGATCATTGTCTTGATTCGTTTTGGCCAAATTTGGCCTTCCTGAGCAGAATGAACAATGTTTTAGGCCAAAATGTCTTGGTACCTTATACAGTTCATGATCCATGGGCTTTAACAAGAACTTCAGAACCAGTAGATGTGAAACAGCATCATTACATCAAAGATCCATCACTGTATTTCATCACACGTATGGCGTTCTGTTCAACATGAGCTTCCTTATTCTGATGCTAAACCCACCACAGGGAATTTTTGTCCCGTTTATTCTGAAAGATGCCTTTCCCCATGGTGATGATGAATGACACAGATTTTACATGGGTGTTACCTCATTTTTATATCAGAGTGAAAGTGGAAGCCATGGGAGACCAAAATACAGTCCCCTATGTTTGAGGTGGACTGGCATGTTAATGCAAGGTTATTTTTGTTGGATTTTATTTCAAAGAACAAGTAGGGATTTGAATAATGGTGACAGATATATTTTTGGAAAAATGATTACATGTATATAAAAGAATGTAATTTTCACACTTTTTTGAGAATATGTTATAGGTTGTTAACTGTATATTTTATTTTATCCAGCATTTTTTTACTCATCTATATCAAGGGTATGACTAATTTACCAGCTGACTGAAGTACACTGCTTGAGTAAAGGATACCAGTGGCCGGGTTTTGAACAAGACAAAAATAAAAGGCTTCCAGTCTGAGGACCAAAACATGCACATGGACGTTCAGGAAAAGCTGTGCATTTCAGCTGCAATGCATGCTTTCAAATCAGAGCTGCAAGAGAGGGAAGGGGCCTTAAGCTTTCCAACATTTCAAACAGCTAGATGAATTAAATTGTTTGTGCAAGCCATAGTGCTCAACCTGTCTTGGCTTGGAAACACCAAACACCTGTCCAGGCTACCCACCCAGGGGTGCCATTTGTAACTTTAATGTTATGGGGCAGGAGTGCTCTGACTGGCATTTGTAACTATGAACTGCTTTATGATTAAGGCCACAGTCTTAATGAACGAAGAATTATAGCTATGTTTACATTTTGGATGGTCTGGCTATATTGCTGGAAATTATAAATTGCCGGTTGATCTATCTACAAACAATGCCAATAAATACGACAACAAAGTAATTAAAAACCCCTTGTTATATGTCGTCAAATCGCAACAGGAAGGCCAGTGTGAGACAAAACGCGACAATCATCACTTGCACCATCCGCATCTTGTCCAACGCCATTTGACCTAGTCTATTCTGAATGTGCTTATAAACTCGTTTCGGGGCATGTAGACGGCAACGTCAGTACTTCACAGCTGTCAGCCAAACAAAAGTTAAGACAGTGGGGAGCCTGCGCTGTGGTGACTGTCCCATCAAGCATCTCTGTCTAACTTGCTACATGGGGTTCCTTTGTGGTGGTTGTTGACGGATGTTTATTTTGACCAATGACATGTCGACATGAAATTCAAAACCCGCACCCGACGAGTGGATCTAGCCAATCACTAATCGACTGGAATACCAGCACGGTAATCTGCCTTCAATATATTTTCAGGTCAGTGGCGTAATAGGTTCAGTTTGTTTGGGAACAGAGAGAAGACTTAACTGTTCGTTTTCTTTACGTGAAAATAACAGCTATACCATTGATGAATACGTGACGAAAATTCCTACCACCTACCGAGGTTATATTCCCCTCTACAATAAATAGCACTTTGTCATAAACCAAAAGACACTAGTGTCATGGAGGATAAGAAGGAGGAGGGGGAAGCGGAGATCCAGGAACACGGCCCCGAACATTGGTTCTCGAAATGGGAGCGGCAGTGTTTAGCCGAGGCCGAGCAGGAGGAACCCAGCGAAGAAGAGGCCGACCAGAGCCAACAGAAACTGTGGCATCTATTCCAGAATTCTGCCACCGCTGTCGCACAGCTCTACAAAGGTCCGAGTAACTTCTCTAGACCGCTAGCTGGTAGCCTAGACGTCAGAGTCGATATATACTTAACATTAGTTATCTAACCAACTGGCTAGCTAATTGACCAATATCGCCGTCACTATGTAGCTGTGTTGGCTAACATATTTAGCGCTGTCTAGTTTTCCTAATCATATGTACATTCGAACCTAGGCTATCTAGCTGTAAAACACCAGCCGTCACCAACTGGTCAGTCGAGTGAAACACAACTAGCCAACAGTGTAGCTAGATCTAGTCTAACAAAACGACCGTCGTTGGTTACAAAGCTAACATTTGTTATCTAGCTTCATGATTTGGGTAACGTTAGCTAGTGATCTAGCTAGCTAGTTAGCTAAACAAAATGGCGATTGATATAGGAATTATACCACATTGTCTCAAGCATTTAATGAGATTTAACAAATATTGTTTAGTGTAGCCACGTAGATAGACGTCTGGCCCGCTGAAACCGTTCCCGGTGCTGACTGTTTGTCTAATGGTTGGCCATGCTAAATCTGATAGCTAGCTAGCTACCTGAGCACGCCAAGTAGCACTAGCTAGCTAATGTCAGCTAGCGCTAGCTAGATATGAAAATGACAGTTTCCAAGATGCCTAGCGGTGTAGCTTGCTAACTCGCTAAGCTATGCAAACTGGAACAAAATGGCGAAGTGCAGGGAGGAGGTCCCTGGGTAAAAACAACTGACAATTTGCTGGAAACTACTGATTTGAAAACAATTCGACTCCATACCATTCTTTGACAGTTTCTTCGCCTTATGACATTTTAATGTGGTAATGCGAAGGTATTACAAATCATACAATTCATTAAAACATATTTTAATTCCTTTGCAAAACAAAATGGCGAGGGGAATTTATCGGAATACTGTTATATTGTAGCTATTACTTGGCTAAATAGGATTTAAGTATTGCCTATTATTCTGACTAGGTACACACCACAAGTTATTGTGCTTAAATTGATAAAATGTACCTGTCTCCCGAACAGTTATCACTTATAACGTAGTAAATACACAATGATTTGGCGTCAGTTGGGTAACGTTAGCTATATAGCTGTTACGCTAACTTAATGCAGCTAGCAAGCAAGCCATCAGTTTAATGTTGCAGTGTTTTGTTTTAGCTTGATAGCCAGCTAGTGCTAACGTAGCTAGCCCTACTGTAAACAAAATGGCGTGTGGTTGTTTTGCTAACTAGATTTCAGTAGCTACCTAGCTAAGGTACGCGAGTTGTACAAGGGGACACTAAGTTGCCCGTTTAGTGGCAAAGTTTTTAGAAGGGCTACAGCACAATAACACTAGTGTTAAGTATTATATAACTGAATAACTCTGCACTGCTCTGCCTAGTGTAAGCTTTGGCATTGTGCTAATGTTGGGTAGGTAACTGGTATTGTAAGGCTATTTGACGTTAGTCATGTAAAATGGCGAAGTCATATGACTGTTTCTATAGCTAACTGTTTTTCGAATTTTTTTCAACTTTGCTCTAACTTCGATAACTTTTACCATCCACCCATTCTCTTTAGACCGAGTTTGCCAGCAGCAGGGACTGTCACTTTGGGTACCTTTTCAAAATGCTGCAACAGCTGTCACCAATCTCTATAAAGGTAAAAAAGACTCATCTCTCTGGGGTCGTTGTTCTTGCTTTGTTGGTCGAAATGTAAGCTATTACATAATTTCTAACGTAAATAGTATAATTGTGTGAGATTGTATTTGTAGCTTTGAACATTAGATGACGCTATTTTTGGCCTGTTTGCATCAGATTTCAAGACCAAGTTGAAAGCATTTTGTTTCAGAGGCTGTTGCCCCCCCCTGTCATGCCTGTCATTTTAGCTGTCCAAGGAGTTGAGTAATACCACAGATATGAGGTGTAAACTTAGAATTGCATACGTTTCAGCCCGGATTCAAATAGAGCCTTTCTTTTGGGTCCACTTGATTTGCTGTTGCAAACCATGTGCAGTGTTGAGTGTTCAGGAAATTGGTAGAATTCCACATAAGCAGGAAGGCAGTCTCGTAAAACAGCTTTGTGAAGCGTACTAGCTGCAATAATTCTGAACACAGAAATAAATTTTTAAGAGCTTTGCTGAGAATGGGGAATGTGCTGGGATTCTTTTTGCAGCCCGTATCTCTCATTGCTTGGTATGAAGGCTTTAAGTTCTCTAACCATAGTGCAACAACTGCTCAGCAGTCTCTGCTGTGGCATATAATCTTTCTTGGTAATCGTGTCTGGCTTGTTTTGACATCTTCCACAAAAGTATCTGAAATATTTTCAAGCCTGTACAGGGGAGCAGCAGCACAGTGGCTCCTGTTTAAACCAAGGGCCAGTGCGCAGTACATAAACACCCTTTGCGTGAGTAACGACTCCTGTGAAAGTTATCGCACATGCTGTCGGAAAGCAGGGATTGCCTCGTCTGTGGAGATTAAATTGTGCTCATTTGCTGTACATTTACAGCACCACTGTGAATGAGTTTGCCCTGCCTTTGAAATGGCTCACCTCAATCTGACGCCCCTTGAACTGAATTATGAATAGACATTGCAGAGATTTTTGGAATGCTGCGCTGTTATTTTGGGACACAAAAAAAGAATTGCTCTGCTTGTGCACTGTTCTGTCATATGACATGTGTTCGTGGTGTACAAAGTGTACAGCATGAATGCACAATGAGCAATTGGGGCTTGCTACCTGGGAGTCCAGTGACTTCTGCTGAATTTTGTGGCACAGTCTCTGCATGAGGACAGCTCCTTTTTGGGGAGATTGCAGACTCGGACTGCTGGATTACCACGTGGCTTTGGGTGTACCTGAAACGCAAATTCTGCTTGCTAGTTTGCTTTCTGTTAAAACCATGTATATTAACTATATTCACATTTCCAGGTTTGCCAGGAGCACGTGTGAATGTTCGATTGGGAGATGATTAATTGCAGACCTGGCTAGCTTGATTTGACTGTTGTAGTATGCATATGCACATGTTTAAATGGCCACCTTGCGTAGAGGGTCTGTTTTCAAGGACTGGTTTGTTTTTTTTTGGGGTTGGGGGTGTGGCAGGAATGTCTTGGGTTACCTAGGCTCTGCTGGCTGATTTTAGTTTCTCTCCCTGCTCAACAGAAAGTGTGGAAGCCCACCAGAGGAGCTACGACCTAGGAATTCAGATCGGCTACCAGCGCCGCAACAAGGACGTTCTGGCGTGGGTTAAAAAGCGCAGGAGAACCATCCGCAGGGAGGACTTGATCAGTTTCCTTTGCGGGAAGGCCCCCCCGCCACGGACTTCTAAAGCCCCGCCCAAACTGACTGTCATGTCTCCCAACCGGGCGCCTTCCACAGAAAGCAGCTCCTCCGTGGAGACAGACCTGCAGCCCTTCAGAGAAGCCATAGCGCTGCACGGTACGGGCCTTTCCCCTGTGTAAATATCAGATGCCGGTGGGGAACGTGGGATCCTGTGGGGTTTTGCAATTAGGGTCAACAGTATTGGACCTTTAGGATCAACATGGAGGTGTAGAACTGTAGGGCTGATTCCTGCGTGTTTGATTCTGTCTGTGTATGTAGGTGTGGGTGTTGTCAATGGAAATGCGCCGACACGGCTTGGTAAGCTTTAACATGAAATAAGAGTTTTCTTTATGTACAGCGGCTAATGTTCATAAAGGGCAGGTTTGGAATGCATCTTGAAAAGGGAAATGCTAGTGGTTCATACCGGCTGAAAGGAGGCCATGGTTCAGCCACTAAGGCTGTGAATAGTGCAGTCCTTTGGGCTGTTGAAACGGAGTGAAGAGTAGTTTCTTCTGCAAATACTTTATTTGAGGATTCAGTGTGAAAACTGGAAGGGTTTTGTTTCAGCGGGTTGTGTTGTCAGGCTGAGTGAGGAGGCATGATTCTCTTTGTGTCTTCTGCTGTTTATATTGCATTGCATTGTGTCTTCTGCTGTTTTATATTGCATATTGGCATTAAGATGAATGTCAGAATGAAACTTGCAAAACAACAAAGGGGAAATTGGGTTTCATTGCTGTGGGTCTTCCTAATGTGCAGCTGAAGCTGAGAGGGACATTCAGATGTTTCGGAGAAGGATCTTTAACGGGACCTCTGGTACTTCCTGGAATGGGTGGAGCTGTCAGTGATGGTGGGCCAGAGATGTTGGTTTCAGAAGGGAACATCAGGGTTTCAGGGTTCAGTTCTCTCCTACAGTGGTTTCAAACACCTGTTTTATTTTTTAAAAAGGATGCAAGTTCTCCCATTCAGTTCTTCTCTAAAAAATGGGTTGTGTCATCAGTACAAAGGCCTCCATTAATGTTGGTTTTGAGCATAGAAGTCTGACTAGAATGCAGTTGAATGCCTATGAAGCAAAATGGTAAAAACTCACATTGAAATGCAACATTAAAAAAAATTAAAATATATATATATGTTGTGCAAATGCAATGCATTTAATATTTATCACACAAATTTCAATTAAATGTGAACATGAAATGCTTCACTGAAACGGTTATGGGAAAAAGTGGTAAAGTATTTAATTGTGATGCTGATGAAGAGCCCTGCACACGTTCCTGATATTGCACATTTGACTGATGGGAGATTTTGGGCCCTAATGCAGTCTGCCTGGCTCCTTATACAATTTGATCACGTGTCAAACCTGGACTGTGCTGGAGTTTGTGATCGCAAAAGAAAGCAAGAAAACAAAGGGATGTACTGCAATGTGTTGAAATACAACACATTAAGTTGTAATGCTTAACAGTGTGGATCATATGCAAATCATTGCAGCTTTCAGAAATGGCTCTATTTTTTAACGCTGTGATTGCTGTGAAATATTGCTACAAAATTGCTCTTTTCCCAAAATTCCTCATTTACAGCACGTGGCAGTGCAGTCTGTTCCTGTGAGGCTGAGCCTCCCTCCGGTCGGTGACATCACCGAAGAGTAACCGTGCGCCCTGTTGCGTTTTTCAGGCCTGAGCGGAGCGATGGCGAGCATCAGCGTGCGGTCGGGCGCCCCCGGCTCCCCCACCCACGTGAGCGGCAGCTCCAACCCGGGCCGGCGGAGAAACGGCCTGCACGACGTGGACTTGAACACTTTCATCTCGGAGGAGATGGCCCTGCACCTGGACAACGGCAGCACGCGCAAGCGGGCGTCGGTCCAGTGCGACGTCATCACGGACTCGCCCACCCATAAACGCAACCGAATGATCTGAACCGGAGAGACGACTCCCCCCCACTGCGCCTGGCACCGCCCCCGACCCCCCCGCCACCCCCCCCCCCGTCAACGCAATGTGCTGCTTAAAATAGAAACGCCACGTGTTCCTCAGCCCTTCCTTCTGCGCCCCACCGCCCCTGAAAACCAAACGGGGAAGGGGTGTCGCAAAGCGGAGGGAGAAGTTGAGTTCCATCGATTCGCCCACGATATTAGATGCCTCTGGCTAATAATGGCTGTCACCTGTCCATCTCGGAGGATGTCCGTTAGTACAGAGTGAGATCATCACAGGTGAACATTTCCCAGTCCTGAGGCTGACGTTGCCACCATCCAGTGTAATGGATGGGTACAGTATCTGACAGGACTTCTTTTTTGGTTTCTGTGTCCTGATCCTTGGTTTCTGCTCAGAGTGTATGCTTCACCAGTGTTCATCACAACGTGCTCCTCTCTGCAGTCTCACCTTCAGGCCACGTTTTTCTTTTGCAGCACATTTACTTATTAAAAGTATAGGTCCACCTCCATCCAAATGGTAGTGTGCAAAAAATAAATAAATTTAAATAATTGTGAATTAATATTGGAGTTTTCCCAAATTTAATATTTTGTCTCGTTTGATGCAGCTGGTAATCGTGTGACATAGCGAGCGAGACTCTGATGGTCATGCACTTAATACCTAGTACATCCAGTACAATTATTATTTTTTGGATTCACTTTATAGTGTTCCAGAATAACACAAATTTCTCCTCCATGCAATTTCATAGAATTCCTTTTTTTTGTCAGTAGTTAAGAATATCTAATGTATATACTTAACATTTAGGTGCTGGTATGATACATGTGGTACATATTGTAAAAAAAAAAAAAAAGAAGAAAAAAAAACAAAAACAAGGAAAAAAAAAAAAGTACAAACAAACCATTGAATGGTTATTAATGTGTAATAATGATTCTTGCATTAAAGAAACCAAGCTTTTAACATTGGTTGTCTTCCGGTCTCCTTTTAAACTCTGGCATCGGTGTTCTCTGGGGTTGCAGTAGTAGCACTGGAGTGGTCCTGACTCACCACACGGTATTTAATACAAGGTTATGGCTGACTGTGACGCGACCACCTGCTGGTGCCAAACTGGATCAAGGCAGCTCTTTCTTTAACGGAGAGTTCAGTTCTGACGTGGCACCGGTTCCTGAGCACGTCCGTGTCTTAACCTTGTTTTAGTGGCACTCTCCGTAAACTAATTGTAAAGCAAGTTTCACTAAATTATTTATGAAGAATTGATCTAAACCGCTTTGTGCTGATCGAAGTTAAAATGCACAATTGGAGAGCCTCCCAAAACTTCTCCCTCCCTCACTGTCTGGAGGTAGGATTCCAGCAGTAGTTGCATCCCAGCACACGTGTGAACCTGCTGAAACTGGATCATTTTCAGGAATCGCTCTAAATGCAACGTAATGATTTTGGTGCAGTCTTGTTCTGATGGGCCCAAAGATCTCGTCCGAGCACGCCCCTTCTCCATTTGCCCATTTCCAATGAGAACTTGGAATTCTTTAAGTTGAATTGACTGAATTTCTATAATGAAAGCATTCACTGACCTAATGGCTTTCGCAGCTGTTAGTTATATGTCACCAACACCATTGACTATGCACAGCGCTCAGGTTGTGTAGGTGTTAAAAAGTCGGAGTATTGGTATATAAAAGGACAATAGCATCTCATCAGTGGAGAAAACCCATGTTCATGTTCTTGGGTTCACTGGCTACTGATGACCTTTTCAATGTCAGATGAACTTGGGTTATTGTAAGGCAGCTTATGCAGATATGTGGGCTTAATTTTAGAGCCAAGGAAATGAGTCATGCTGTCATTAAATGCATTTCACAGCCACTGCGAATTCAGAAAATTATTGGAGTGAAAAATCTGGCACAAAGTTGCAATGCTAAAATCTCCCCACTGGAGCCTCAATTTACCGCGTGGAGGCTAAGTTGTCTAAGGCTTATATGTGCTGTAATTGCACAGATGTCGTGTTTTAATTGTCAAAGCTTTTCAATTCCTTTCGCCGACTCAAATGAGTAAATCAGTCAAAAAATTGGATTATAGGACTAATTTCTGCTTCACAAATCGTAAAATTTCAGTCTCGGCGCAGTTTGTTTACTTGCGGAGTTCCTGCCCCAGAACACATTTGGCACGTTTAAGATGCTCTGACAAACCAGATGCTGTTCTGGAGGATTTGCACACGCTTAGCAACGTACGCTAGCAGCGTTATCCAGAGCTTCGACTACCATTATGTTTCCGTGTGTTGGCTAGTCGCCACCTGTCGGTTCCCCAGAATGTTTCATCTTATCTTGGCTGGATGGATACAGAATAACTTCCACACTGAGGGACTTCACAGGGGGAAGTGATCCTCCTGTGTTACGCCTGTAAAGTTTATGTGCTGTGGCGGACGTTCTTCTTCTCAGTGGCTTTCTGTTGTCTGCATTTTCACATTATCACTTTGGACAGCTGGGTAATGTTTCAGCCTGCCTATCAGGATGAACTTACAGCAGCGAATGAAGTCAAAGTCAGTATGAAAGATGTCCTGGCCCCTCTCGACCCTTGCCTCACACACATGCCGTGCGCTGTAGTGGTGCTTGTATTGCTGTGCAGTAAGGCACTTACTCTGAGATGCGTAACAGTTTTGTACATAAGGAGGCGACATACCCAGAGCAACATGGCTGCCTGTTTCTGTGGAGTGTGGGCCGGGCTGAGGCCGGAACCACAAATTCTCATCACTGCAATAACAGTTTTGCTGAGGAAATATCAGGAGAGATCCCTGATGACAAACGCATGAGTATCCAAATTTAATATTGATCTGCTCAATGACCGGTCTACGTAAACAGAGGGAGGCTTGGATTCGACAGACATTTGTTAATTGTTTTCTTCTTAAACATAGTTTGGCGAGTTCAGCAATCGGTAAAACTAACCGGGGCAAAGCTCTGGAGTGGTGTTTCCCTGCAGCCCTCTGCACTGTCATTTATATTTATTCCACTGGGTGGCAGTAGAGAACCGCTAAAAAGTGATTGCTTTCAAAGGCAGACCAAAATAACAAGAAAGCAAAAAACAAAACCAAAAAAATCTAATATTCACCTTTTCATTTTAAAAGTGGCTTGGGTATTCCATGCCTGCAAGAACAGCGTGGTGCACTGCACCCAGGCAATGCAGGAACTCTGATCTAGTGCTTTCCCTTCGCAGATAAATGCACATAATGCATTCCACTCATTACCTCACACTGCAATCACTCGCATTCAATCTGTTATTCAGACTTATCTTCTGTGACTTCAGAGTGACAAAGAGCAATAAAGATACTCAGATGTTAATATTCTGCCCTTGTGAATAAAGTCAAATGAAATCTGAAATTGAAATGTTCTTTCGGGGAGCCTCAGACTGAAGCGATTTGCACCCCCTGCTCCTAGGGTAATGTGTGAGGAACTGAAAAACAAAATGTACACATCAAAACACCACCTTTACGTTCTGCATTTCCATTCAATTTAGTCATAATCGTCAATAAATGCGTGAAAAGCCCACTTCCAGGATGATTTTAGGGGCAGTAGTTTAATATCAGGCTTAGATTAGGGCCCAGAAGCAGCTACTGGAAAGGGTCATTTTTCATTTTATATTTCTCATCATGGCATTAGCAGACACTCATATCTAAAGCAGCTTACATTTCCTTTTTATTATTATTTTCCCCAAATGCATTCATATTCCAGGATGTTTTTATTGAAGCAATTCTGGTTAAATGCCTTGCTCAAGGGTACAACGGCAGTGTCCCACCCAGGAACAGAACCTCTCCCCCACCGTTACACTGCAGTCAGCCCACGTATGGCTGGGCTTGGTCTGATCATAGCTGTTAGCATAATATACTACCTGTCAGCACATAGCTCAGGGTTTAACACACTTTTCACATGGTAAGCACACTTTCAACATTAAAGCCAGTCTCATTTGCATAGGCAATCTGACTCCCCAGCCCAAAGACCCAAGTAAATATGGCTGCTGATTGGAGCTTGAGCTTCCGATCGCAATCTAATCAACCAATCACATTAATCAGAACTGAGCCCTCAAACACGGCATTGCCACTGCACAGATAGCATAGCACAGCCCAGCACAGATAGCATAGCACAGCCCAGCACAGAAACCATCCAGGGGGCGAAGGGGCGACATAGCTTAGGAGGTAAGACCGATTGTCTGGCAGTCGGAGGGTTGCCGGTTCAAACCCCGCCCTGGGCGTGTCGAAGTGTCCTTGAGCAAGACACCTAACCCCTAATCCCTAACTGCTCTGGCGAATGAGAGGCATCAATTGTAAAGCGCTTTGGATAAAAGCGCTATATAAATGCAGTCCATTTACCATTTACCATCCAGCTATGCCGTCTGTAAGATGTCTGAAGGCAGAAGCTAAGCCCTGGCCCTGGTCAGTGTTCACATGGGAAGCTGGGGAACAAAATCAGTTTGCTGCTGGAAGTAGTATTTTGGGGAGGGGGGCAGTAGGATTGAATTTAAGATTAAATAGTCATTCGATTGATTCATTGCTGGAGGACCTACTCAAATTAATTAAACTGATGACTGAATTCAGTACAGATTTGTATCAGATGCGTTTTCAACTAGGTCACATACAAACGAAAACATCTTCATAGCTTTTTTAATTATCACAAACATAACTTTGATCATACTTTTTTTGTCTTCAGGGACTTGAAGCAGAGCATCTTAAACACAGCACCCTCCCGAGATGTCAAATCCAGATGAGTGTGCACTTAACAGCACAATAAGGCCCGATTAATTAAATCCTGCCTGAATATAAAGTAGCGCGCACAGCCAGGACCGCGTTAAGAAAACAGACCTAAATTTGTCTCAGTTTCCCTTTTATCAGCAGCTGACACTGATGGAAGTGAGCCTTCGCAAAATTCTGTGACAGGCGGAGCTATCGTTTCAAAGGGGGAAGAAGGAAGCTGAAGAGGGAAACTCGTTTTGATTGGACAAAATCAGTGACTGACAGCACATGACTGGGTACGGACACCAGTGAAGCCTTTGACGGACGGGCCCCTCCCCCAGGCAGAAGGTCCCAGGTCATTGCACCTCGTCAAGCAGTGAGCTTTTAAAAAAATGGCCTCCTCCCTTTCTTCCTTCCTAACGAGGAGCTGCCCATTACGCCGCTCCAGTGCCCGCTGTGCCACCTGCGCCTGTGCGAGGAGCACTGCAGCTGGAGCACATGCGCCCCCCACAGGCCAGCGACTGTTTTGCACCCTTACAGGCCACACGCAGAAGAAAACCGGTAGCCTGGGAGCACATGGCGAGTCTTTGGGAAGCACAAATTCAGCAGTAACCAGAGGAACCTTTACCAACTGAGTCACCAAGAAGCACCGGGAGCAGTGCTCAGCTGCTGAATGGTACTAAATAGTGCTAAATTCTTTTTACTCACATGACATGTTTAATTCATTTCAGTGACTGTCATTCTTGTGTCAGTGCAAAAATATTGAGGAAACAATGCAATGCTTGGTAAATTCATTGCTCAATGCATCAGAGGTTTATCAATAATTGATCCTCTTTTTGAAAAATGGAGTCTTCCCTCTCCCTCAATAAGGAGGGTCTCCCTCCTCAGCTTCTGCTGGAGAATCTTCCCTGTGCTGCACTCTTAAAACTGTCTTAAGCTACACAGTGTGGCTCCTCACACACAGACGGGAGCTTAAAGCCTCTGCGTCATAGATCTCACAGTAAAAATGGAAGTTGAATCTTTAGTCTTTCTGAAGGCCACAGTGAACTTCTCCCAGGTGACTTTTTTAATGAGAATGTCACCATAGAAACACGTTCTTGCCCACTGTTATCTGTCCTGACCACAGCAATCCGGCTGGGGGGTGAAATAAACGACAGTGTGATGCAATGCGAGGCAAAGGGGGGGCTGGGGGACGGGACTCTAGTTTAGTATTGAGCCGCCATTTATCTCGCAATACCAAGGTCCACCATGTGGTGGCAGCAGTGCTCCAGCATAAAGAATGTCATAAAGCCCCGTTGGGACACGATTCTTGAGCATAGGCATAACCACACGGGTAAAACGGGAATAAACGTACTAACTGAACTGGAAAGAACCTTTTGAAACACGTTTTTTTAAAGGGACCCTAGGTGCTACTACTACCACAAAACAAAACCAAGCTAAAAATATGGCGGGGCATAAAATGTCTTTATAACAGCCTGTTATCTACTTCTGTGCTTGCTGCCGCAAAGAAAATATTTTTGCATTAAGTCCCTTGACATGTTCCATAAAAATTAAAGTGGTTGTATATCAGTCAGAAAACACATATTCAGGACAATTCTGATGGTAATTGTACAATAATAAAGGCAAGTTTTTTTTCTATTGCTTATGCATGCTTTATTTTTTTCAAAATTATTCAAAACTGCTAACACAACTTAAAACCACTAACTATATTTGCAAAAGCAATTAGACATGAAAAACTTAAAAACTTCAACTTAAATAAAAAAAAAAAACAGATTTGCAACGCATGAACTTTCAACAACATGACAAGATACTTTTCAGATTAAATAAAATTAAATGAAAGCACCAAATCATTCAAACAAACCCTATCTTCAGCCAAAAAAATGGATGGTACAATGGCAATGCAGTTTTTTAATAGCTGTAAATAGAACAGCAATAGAAATGAATTCAAAGTAATAAAATTATTATACTGTACAGTAATATAAACTTAACAACTAACTCAATCTTATGACAAAGCTGTGACCCCATCATTCAGGTTGGTCTTATTTTTCATTTATATGTGGCCATAAACGTTTGTCAATATTCTAACAAATGGCTTCCTGTACCAAGCACCTAGGAAATAAACACCGTCTATGATGCTATGCGTGTTGCTCAGCAGCAATATTACCACAGTACAATTCTAGGGCCAAGCAGAGCAGCTTGTTGGAATGGAAGGGGATTGTAAAACCTTCCACCTTACGGAGGTTCCTCGGTGGGGTTAAGGAACGGGGAGTTGCCCAGCAAACCGCCCTTGTTCATGGTGAAAACTGACACTGTTCCACACGATGACATACGTCTGGAAATCTTCATCAGCTTGTCCAAAACGATCACACTATTTACATAGTGCATATTAAAAAGGAAGAGCCACATTAAGCGTCGCGGTATAGCCCAGTCTAGACCCAACAGTGTCTGATGGAACTCATCCAGGAAGCTGAGCTGAGTAATGCTCTAGAACAATTCCTATGGACATCATAATCATAATAATATAACGATGTCATCATAATAATTATTACAAGAGGCGCTGATTTTCTTTGTGTCAAATATTATCTGTCTAGCACATACTCAGCTATCTACTGCAGCACATGGACAAACAGGACCAAGGAGGCAGCAGATAAAGGGACTCGAGCTTGGGCGTGTTTTATAGAACGTTTCGGGCCGTATCACTGCACAAACAGCTGGCGGACTGCATGCGTTTCGGACTGTCTGGATGCCTACATCCAGCCGAACTGATGGGAGAAGCTCAGCCCTAGAGCAGACATCTTGGTGTTCCAACATTCCACACGGGAAAACAGAGGGTATGGGGGGGTGGGGTGGTTATGTGCCATGTTTGGTCTGTTTTCGTTGTTAGCCATCACTCGGTTAATCAGCTAAATTAACTGATTTAGCGATTAACGTAAGGGACCTCTGGCCTAAAAAGAATTCACTCACACTCCCTGTATACGGCAGTATTTACCGTTCTAAACACTCACTCTTTCCACAAACTGCCCAGTTGTTCATACTTAAAAAGGGAAACCCAATTAATCGCAAGATGCAAGCACTCATATCTCCCCGGTCCTAATTGTGCAGTGCCTCTGACAGAGCTTGCCTTAATGTGTAATCCAATTAAGAGGTGATAAGCAAGCAGAGACACTCCTCTCGCCGGAGTGCGCTCAAAGATCTGGCGCCTGCGTATCAGATTCAGTTCTGTCGCGCTTGGCTAGATTAAGAGGGGGAGGCCTAATTTGCAGTCTCCTCTGCAGAGTGCGAGTGGAAGTTGACTTGAGTTGGCTAAAGCCCGTTAGCCTTTGTCATCGTGAAGGCAAAGTGCTGAACGAAACACACTGTCTGCAGTGTCAGTGTTCCCGTTTTGAAGTTCAGTTCCCCTAAGCCTAGTCCATCCCACTCTGTTTTTAGCTCTAAATGACCACGTGTTCAGATTCGGTGTTCAGAAACAGGAAAAGGCATTCAGAAAGGCGAGGTGCACAGATCTGACTGCAAACACAGGCGCAAACACAGGCATAAACTCTATCAATCTAAAATCAAATATGAGACAACAGAACAGTATTAATGGGCATTCCTGCCACACAATTGTGTTTGGAGGAACAGGCTATTTATGGTAACGAGCAGGTGTACCTAATAAAGTGGCAACTGAGTGCATATCTATATCTGTACCCTACTGGTGAAATGACATGCTAACATATACTCTACAGCAGGGACTGTCCTGGAGAGCTATGGGGTCTACCGGTTTTGACCTAAAGGTTTACTGTTGTAATCAACTGCTTTACTGACCTGACAAATAACAGTGAAAAGCAGTGCACCTTGTGGAGGCTCTCCAGGACCAGGGAGCAAGAGCAACTGCAAACATTCGCGCGCGGTGTCGAGGGGCAACAGCGGGAAATGTCAAACGGCAGGCAATCTGACATGCAGAGCACCGCACCCCCCCGTGCGTCTGATTGCGCGTTTGACCTCGCCCTGACACCCATTACTTTTCAATGGGAGCTCTGCACTCTGATGCGGTGCAGAGCATTATGGGAGTGATAGCTCCCTCCCTTGCTCCCGCACCGTGACAGCATGACAGCTCATGAAACCTGCCGAAGGTGTGCTGGCAGGGTGGGGGGAGCCCTTTTTGTCGGCTTAATTCAGGCCTTTAGCCGTCTTTAAGGAGGATGGAGACGTGGGAGCGTAAATGACTTGACAGCTCCCCATCGGCTGCGACGTTCCCCGCCCACAAAGCCTCCTGCTCGTGGATTGTTTTAAATGACACGACGGGGGTCTACCTATTAATCAGAGTTTCATTTTGATGGGTGGGAGGAGCTATCTCTCTGCTGCTGGTTCCAGCCCATTTGGGATCCTAATTATCCGTGACTGACCTATCAGTCTGGCTCGTGAGGCAGGAGGCAGGGAAACGTGGCCAGAGCTCCACAGTGCAGCACTGGTTCTGGCGGGAAACCAGAACCAGACCGATGGTTGCTGGGCCCATCCTCTGATCCAGTCACCAGCCAGCGCTGGGCTGTTTTTCTGAACCCAGGGCCATGGCTGAAAGGCTGGGGGTCGGCGGAGCGGATTATCCCGCTACAGCGCTCTCTGTGGACTTTTACACGGGGACTCACGGGGACTCAGCTACCAGGCGGTTTTGTCCTGTTGACTCACTGGTCCTCAGCGCAGTGCTGAGTCTCGCAGTTTGCCATCCAATTTTCAACAAGAATTCATTAAGCCGTTAATGTGAACTCGACAATTTAACGAGTGTATGTTAGCTTGTGTGCGTGTCTTGTGTGTTTGTGTGCGAGTCTGTTTGTGTGCAGGCACAACCTATCGAATGACATCTTCTGTGCCCGGTTCTATTTGCTGGGGCAGAGAGGATGCTTTAGCTTGTCTCAAAGAGGACCCCTGTGGCAGTAAAAACCAGCCCTGCCGACGTCGGCTTTGATTTCCCAAAACGGATCTGACACCGAATCACGGTCAACAGCGTACACCGCCCCGCCGCCGTGGGCGTAATCTAATCCGCTTGATGAATCGTGTCCACAAAGCCCAGAGACGGTGACAAATGTGAGGCCACTTTAATTGCTTCGGGTGCGACGGGGAAGAAGAGCCAAAACCGCCATTAGTTCCAGCAACGTCTCGTCGGAAAAATGATCTCACTTAGTACACTACGGCGGATTGGAACTCAGCCTGCGACAGCAGCATTACTGGAATAAGCAACTGTACACAGCTGGAGCGTTTGCTTACTCCTAGACTACTCTCAATCACTGCTGACTGCAATCTGACTGCTCATGCGGTGGACGAGTGCTTCATTTGCTCTAAGAGGGGCTACTCTACTTATTGGAATACTCAAACTAAAATATCTCCTTTTTACCAAAGACTTTTTAAGAAACCTTTGCTGGATGATGTTCACACAGCACTTCCCCCTGTCTTCTCCAAACCCCCCCCCCCCGGCCCTGAGGGCTGTAACAGGCATTATCCTCAGCGGGCCAAATCACCACACAGGCACTAAGCGAAGGGCTGATTGTCACTCTTCCGCTCACTAAAGCAGTGTGGGAGTTCAAGGGCTCGCTCGGTGACCTGAATGCGCGCGTTCCACCGGCCTTCGGACGCAGCGCGGGGACCGACGGCGCCGCGGCGCGGTAATCAAACGCATCTTAGCCGCGCCAGCGCTCGCGGAGTCCCCGATTCCTGCCGCACGGTTTGCCGCGGGGGGGGGGGGGGGGGGGATAATCTCCATGCCGATGGAGACGCTGCCTGCAGACCAGCTTTGAGTCTCGGTAATTGAATTCAGCTCAAAACCAAAAGGAAGGGAACCAATGAAAATGACGCCGAGGTCCGTACTCGGAAGAAGAAAAAATGAAGAAAAAAGATGAGCGTTTATTGTACATTACGGCGTTTGCCATACTGTTCTTGTTCAATGTGCAGCTTGAGTTTGAAACAAAAAATATGGTTTCTGGAAAAATTGACAGACATTTGATAGTAAAGTCTAGTACAAGTGTTTGTTGGAAAATGCGTTGTCAGTGCCTCAGGTCTCAGCAAAGATAATGTACTGTTTACAACCATATTAAGATGTACTGACCAGGGATTGTGCATGCTAAAAAATTACTTCCTAGTTTCTTTTGCATTTCCATTTTGCAACCACCATGACGAACTGCAGTCTGTCGCAAGGCAAGAGCTCAATTACAGCACATCCATGCTATGGATGCCCATGCTACAGGTGAACTGTGATGACAGTTCCTCCCTGGCCTCTGAGATCCTCTCCACAGCAAAGCATTGTGTCTGGTTCATATCTGTCACTGCCAGCATTATAGCCCTGCCTATTCTGAGATTTCCTATTGGAGTTGCCATTAAATTAGACTTGGGTGTGGGGTGGGGATGGGGGGTGTTTGTTTCCTATTTTAAGGACACATGAGGTTGTTTTCTGGGAAATAAACCGCAGTTTGCCTTTATAACTTAACCTGATGGATTGCATCAACATTGACATTGGTTTAAGGCCTTTAGTGAGATATAAATAAAACATCAATGTGAAAAGAAACCCCATGGAGGCGAGGGGTACATTGGATCAATAGTCACCTTAGTGCATGGAATTTTCCGGCCAAAACCGATCTCCCTGAGATTTATAATCTTGCAGAATTGGGCCCCTAATGAGGTGTTGGCTATAACTCTTACCTCCAGATTGGCCCAGGCTGGTCTTATCTGTCTCCCATTGACGTCTCCTCATCTGACTCTTATTTCCACCCTTGCTGGTTTATACCTATACTGTTAAACTGAAAGCACATTTAACTTCTGTTTCATTCATGCACATCCATCCTTGCGCTGAATTTAACAGTTAGAGTCTGTGATTAAAAAACAAAACATGGAGCTCACTGGGCACTTTTTCTGCACCGAACATCTCTTACCATGGCAGGAAATCGATATAAATTTTGACCGACTTGCTAACTAAGGCCTACTCAGCCTACTCTACTCAGTCTCAGGCAGTCATTAGCACAACAGCAATTTGAAGGGGGATATTGTGGTTTTTGTTTCTTACACAATGTCGTTCTTTATTTCCAGTGATCACCGTACTTGCGGATGTAGCTGCACAAAAAGAACAATGCTGAACTTTTTAATCTAAGCTGGCAGGATATGTGTTTAGACTGAACACAGTATCGCCCCTGCGGGGGAAGAAGATCCACAGCTTAACATAAAGAGCACTTGGGTGCAGCAACCTGCTATTAAGCCCGGTGCCTCTGTATAATTGGACACTGCAGTATTCAGTCGTCTTCATAGAAAGACTGTAAAGAAATTACATTAGATGCTGTCATAACTGTAGATAATATCACCTGATTTTGGGAGTACCCACATTGTACAAGAACGGCCTCAACTTTGCCTTTCACCTGACACTGCTTCTGCACGTACCTATCCTGGACCC
The DNA here is from genome assembly GCF_013347855.1 of Anguilla anguilla. NCBI lineage: Eukaryota > Metazoa > Chordata > Actinopteri > Anguilliformes > Anguillidae > Anguilla > Anguilla anguilla. Next base: position 10,672,334 of record NC_049217.1, read on the forward strand.
CATAAATCTGAACACTAACAACAAAGACCATTTGCTTCTCTATGGGATGTAGGCGAAAGTGGAGGAGGAGTTGTTGATCTATTTCTGATGAAAATGCTGCTGTGTTTACAGAAGGTGCTGCTGTAATTAGACAGGAACAGGGGGAACAGGCTAATAATGGCCTGCCTCCCGCAGTGAAAGAGGGAGCTGGTGCTGGGAGCAGGGTCCTCAAGAGACAGAGAGATCACTGTGAGAGTCAGGGAGAGATCCTCAGTGATACAGAGAGATCACTGTGAGAGTCAGGGAGAGATCCTCAGTGATACAGAGAGATCACTGTGAGAGGCAGGGAGAGATCCTCAGTGATACAGAGAGATCACTGTGAGAGTCAGGGAGAGATCCTCAGTGATACAGAGAGATCACTGTGAGAGTCAGGGAGAGATCCTCAGTGATACAGAGAGATCACTGTGAGAGTCAGGGAGAGATCCTCAGTGATACAGAGAGATCACTGTGAGAGTCAGGGAGAGATCCTCAGTGATACAGAGAGATCACTGTGAGAGCCAGGGAGAGATCCTCAGTGATACAGAGAGATCACTCTGAAAGTCAGGGAGAGATCCTCAGTGATACAGAGAGATCACTGTGAGAGTCAGGGAGAGATCCTCAGTGATACAGAGAGATCACTGTGAGAGTCAGGGAGAGATCCTCAGTGATACAGAGAGATCACTCTGAGAGACAGGGAGAGGGAAACATGCCCATTTGCACACACTTATTCATGTCTTCTTCCAGAAAACTCAATCACACACATACACACATAGAGCACATGGTTGCACACACACATACACACCTACACAAACCTACACGCAAACATGCATGCCCACGCACACACGCACACACACAGTACTCTCAATATTCAGAGCTGAAAATCTTTTCCCAGGGCATTAAAAACGCAAACACACGGATGAATGCATATGCACACACAGACACACGCACAAACCCACACACGCAAGCATATAAACAGACTAATTAACCCCTAAATGATTGTGAGGGATTGTGAGGGACATGAGGTCGTGCCCCGTGTTGCTGTATTCATACAAAACCACAACACAGAATATTGACTTGGAATAAATTTTCCCCATGATGCTATTAGTTTGCACTTTCACGGGCTTTAATTGCTGTTCAGGAGACCTGGAATGGAGCCAGCTGAAGATTGAAAATTGATAGGCATAATTAAACCAATATTTTGGGGTGAGGAATTCACGAGCATGTTTGCACCCTTGTCTGCGGGACTTCTAATGGATGCTGACCCGACCATCCCCCTCCCACCACCTTTGGAGACATAACCTTGCTTTGACCCCTGTGTGAGGGACCTGCATCTTTAGCAGTCTCCCGATCTCAGGCCTCGTTGACAGCCATTACAAAATGATTATCTGAAGGTTGTGGTTTTGACGGCACGCAAACCATAATTAACTGTTATAATGAACAGGACACCTGGCGAGTAGCATGGCCGGTAAAAGCGCTCACCGCAAGCGCAGACAGGCCAGAAGCCTCAGATTCAGCGGCTAGACACGACCTTGCGGGTCGGCCACTCTACAGACCGCACCGCACGTCTCGCCGGGGAAAGTATTAGCAGGTACACAAGCTCCTTCAAAGCTGTCTCTATGGGGAGTCTCATGGCGCGGCCTGTAGAGCGTCGTCCGCGTGCTCGTCGCGAGCTGCAACGTCAGCGGTTCCAATCTGGCTGCGTGACCCGTGACGCACGTCTCTCCCTCTCTCTCCCGATCCTTCCGGTCTCTCTACACTGCGCTGTCCAATAAAGCTGAAAGAGCCCGAGCCAAAACTTTAAAAAGCTGCCTCTCCACTGCAACACAATTGGGTACACAATTTTTATATAAAAAAAACTATATCTATTAGTCATAGGCCGAAGGCCATGATTCTAGCTGATATTAAGTGGTAACAATATTATTTTTAGCAGACACTGTTGCTCCTGTTGCCGGCCAAAAAAAAGTGACAAACAAGCAGAACATACGTAAAAAAAAATCTCCTAATTAATATTGAAATAAATTTAAACCTTAACATGGCAGTTTCTGTAATTACAGAACAACACATCCCACCTTTTCCCCACTGAAGCAGGGAAGCAAGTGCACATGCAGCTCCTCAGGGCACCCCAGCTGTTCTGAGAAACCATGTTTACCACACAATTACCGTCTAACGCAAACGTCATATCTGAGGCGAGGAAAATCACGCCTCTGCAAGGGGATCAGAAGATTACCGGAGACGCAAACCCAGGGAAAGTGCTTTGTTGTACGGAGTCCTACACGAGGTTTAAAAACCGAGCTGATTTATGAATGCCTGGCACGTCGGACCCCAGGTAAACCTCTCTTTCTTCAGGCTTTTAGATTTTTTCCCAGAAAGAGCTCTTTCGAGGACTCGTTTCGAGCGTGCGGATGTTCATTACGGCTATGAGGAATGCGGAGAGGCTGAAGGGAGGTGAGGTGATGGAGGGGACGTTTCGTGGACGATGCGCAGGCATGAGCGCTGCCCAACTGAAATGGTGCGAGCCAAAGTTATCGACTCCCCGCGGGTCTAAGGGACACAGCGTTAGGGTCGCCGTGTTTGCAGAAAAACAACTAAACAAATACATTTGTTAAGAAACAAAGTATTACTTAAAAAGAAAGAAGGGTCGCACACTCTGTTTATTCCAATGCAGATTATTATCTCCAACGTTTCGGCAGCAAGCTGCCTTCGTATTAACTTCAGGCTTACCTAGCAGACAAGCACCTATCATGCAGCACCTGCATCGGCGCCCACCAGCGGTAACTCTGCCAGCAGCAGGACCGTTCGCCGTCTGCTTTGCATTCTCTTAGCAGCCGGGCCTCGTCCCGCCCGCCTTTCGCCAGGGCCGTGTGCTAGCGGGCCCCAGCAGTGCTAATTAGCCAGCAGCGCTGATTGGCCAGCGGCGCTGACGGACGGGCGCTGCAGCACGTCTGCGGCCCGGGCAGTTCTCTCACGGCAGCGCTTGTGAGCAGCGGTGGCCGTCTTATTTCTCCTCCTCTCTGATGCGTACGCCTCCGATGCGAGAGCAGCGCTCCCCTTCCCTCCAGAACAGAGGAGATCCGGAGATCAAGGGGCGACACGGAGGAGTCGGGGCGTATTTGCTTCTTTCTGATGTTTCGCAGAAAACCGAGCGTCTCTGCGCTCTGCTGTCTGCGGCTCCGGGACGAACAATCCACCCTGGGCGCACAGTCACGCACGCGCTCAGACTGCAGTGTCTGCAGCGTCAGCGTCTGCCACTGCTGATCTGGGATCAGTTTTGCTTTTCAGCTCATGGGGAACGATGTTAAGATACAGACGGCAGAAACCTGATCCAAGACCAGCGTTCCTACTCGGAGATTGATCATAATTACGCACCCAGATCAACGCAGTGCTAGCGTGCACTTTGTTTTGCCACTGTTCTGGGAAGAGAGAAAGCCCCCCAAACAATTTGTCGACCTGCCCTGCAGCTTTTCGACCTATACCAGATCAGTATTTTGCACTCATTGAATTACTGACGTCAAAAAAAACGTTCATTTCTGCCTCATTAATTGACATCATATGTCCATGACTAGCATTGATCACACATCTAACAGACATGAAAATGTTTGGTGGGATATAGCACCTTTGGGCAGCGTTTTATCACTGTTGCTGGCCTGTCTTACCTCAAGCTTTCTTTTGTATTTATATGAAAAAAGACCAAACGTGTATCTATTCATACATTAGTATGATCCTTTTTGGTGCATTGTAAGGCTCCTTGGGTTCTTTGTCTGTGCTATGCATCAAGAAGACAAATATTTTTAACATGACTAATAAAGAAATAGAATATAAATCTGGAAGGGAGGGGAAGGGGTGGGGGGGGTTATTATAGGCAGACCCCCTGGCTTATTCCTGACGGTGTCTCTCTCTCGCCTGCCCCCCCCCCCCCCCCGCCCCCTCCCATACTGGGTTTACTCTCTCACTCTGTGTGAATCATTCATCACCCCTGCGTTTCTTGGCGTGAATACGAAATGATTGGGCCACATCAATTTGGCTCTGGGGCCCTGCAAGCTGGAGGGGGGGGCCCGGGAGGCGGTGCGTGGGGGCCGTGCATAGTGGGCACACGCTGTGGCAGGACAGGCAGGAGGGGAAGGCCGGGTCTCCGCGGAGCTGTGGGAATCCGTAAGTAAGCTTCGTCGTACGACGGTACAGCAAACCGCCATCTGCCCACCGCTGCCCGCATACACCAGGCCCAGTTTCACGCTCCGTACTACTTATTTTATTTGAATTTATTTATTTATTTTCCCCCCCTCCCAGGCCTCGAGTCTGATGAAAAATGCAGGCCTTTGCGCTGTATGTCAAGGCCTCCGTTCCCCCACCCCCCCCCCACCCCTTCCCCCATCTCTACTGTAAAGCTCTTTGGCTGGGAGCCCCTGAATTATAGATGTGGCCTTCAGATTTGCTCTTTGAGGAAGGGGTACCATGCCAGTGTGTGACTCACATAAGCTTTCTTTGGAGTGATTCTTTCCTTCCAGCTCTGCCCATGGTGGCCAAATGGGGAGTAAGGATGGCAGGAATGGATATTTTTCTTCTATGAGGTCCAATCTCAGAATACACAAATGCATGGGAGCCAGTGGTAGAACGGGGAAGGGAGTCTTGAATGTAGGTCTCAACTGAAGATGGGGGTTTGGCCATTTTCGTGAGCTAAAATGCCCCAGCCTCCATCTTCAATTGATGCCTGCATTCAAGACCACATTGTTTCCACACACTCCACTCCACTCCCATTCTGGTTTGTTGCATTGTAGCCTCCATTGTGGCACATTTTGCTAACCTTGTTTCCAGACTATGTAAAGTTTTTCTACTGATGTTTTGATGGATGTGGGGTTTTCAAGGCGGCTACATTCAGGCTATCTCACATTACATTATATTTAGCATTACATTATGCTTTTACAACACAATACTTTTACAATACAAGAGAACATTAGCGCATCCACCTGAGCTACAGGAACAGTGTCAGACCTGGCTAGCAACACTCCAAGTTCCGCAAGTGTATATGCAACATCAGTAAAGCACGAATGTAAGCTACCTAGGCAAAGCAGCCCATGCGCACCACTCCGTTTTGACTCCACATGCTGGGTGTTTGTGGTGTGGCGGATCCAGCGAGGTTGTGCCTCGTGACGTGATGGTTTTGTCCTTCCTGCCGTCGGCTTGATTTCCCCGGTGATCGGCGCTGACAGACAGCTGTATTAGCACTACAGCATGTGAATCAGCCAGACCTGGAAGGAGCTCAGTGCTATTTATTTATTTATTTGAAGCGATAGGGGCCAGTGTAGTAGACGTGTATAAATAAATGTATTTATTTATTTATTAGAAGAAGAAGAAGAAGAAGAAGAAGAAGATATACTTTATTGAACCCCGTGGGGTTTGTCCTCTGCATTTGACCCATCCTTAGTAAACCTAGGAGCAGGTTTACTGTTTACTGTTTTTATTTCAATTAATACATTTTTCAAAATATAAATATAAATAATTCCCACATTGAACAACTATTTGTCCACTTGCCTTAAATCCCTAAATGAGCAATTTCAACTTTGTCTTCTGTTACGGAACACTGAGCGGTGGCTGTGTGGTTTCTGGCGAAGGTTGAGTCGACTGAAAATGTCCATTTTATTCCTGTTTTGTTTTGGAGGTAGTTTCTCGTCCTCCATCCATATATAATGTATTAATTCAGTTCAATTTATTTTGAATAGCGCTTTTTACAGAGAACTGTCACAAAGACGCTTTACAGAGAATCAGAAGAAAATTGGACAGAAATCAGGACTGAACCCCCCAAAAAGCAAGCAAGGTAAAAACTCCTCGAACGGGGAGTTCTAGTCTGCTTTTTGAATTACAGGGACTGTTGTTGTTGGGGAAGAAGCAGCACTCCAACCAAAATCCAGTGCATTCCTAGTTAACAGCTGACCTTTGTAGGGGCTGGAATTCTGAGGGGACGAGTGCAATCACCCCACCCCCCCACCCCTCTTCCCCCCCCAGTTCCATTCGTGGCCCACATTAATGGAAAACATTTTGCTGAAGCTGGTCTGAGCTCACGGGAGTGGAAATGCTTGCGGTGGAAAAGGCCTAAATTATTGATTCGCCATGTTGTAGCCTTAATTGAGTGCCTTTAAAAAATTGAACAATTACATTTTCTGCCCCAGTCTGGGAATTTTCTTTTTTGAAGTAAAAGAATGACGGGGGAGAAAAATAAAAGAAACTCCAGTGGAGAGGACATGCTGTGGGACATCATTTCATATGAGTGTTTGAGTGGGACGTCTGGCACTGTGCACCGAGACAGAAGCGGAACATGAACAAAGACCCCTCGACTGAATGACCTACAAGAGGGCCGCCACAGTAACAAGAAAGCCTGCCCGGAAGACACATTTTAAAATATGAACTACTATCCAAAAATCCAGAAGAGATCTTCTGCAAAACACAACCAAAAATACCTCCGTATTTCAACAAGTTCCGAGCACTTCATAGGGTACCAAGCCCTTTTCTCAGTCTCAGTTTGTTATGACATGGGGACATTGCTCATACAGGGTAAGAAATCATGTCATGTCATGCACACCATGTTGCCCTGTTGATGCTGCACCCTCCAAAAACCCTTCTTTTCCACTCTGTGTCTCATCCAGTGGGCTGTAGCGAATACTGCAGCAGAGGTCTGCACTGCTGGGGCAGCTGACACAGATGGGTTGTACCACATTCACCACTGCACCATAGTCATCACTGCACCACATTCACCACTGCACCATAGTCATCACTGCACCACATTCACCACTGCACCATAGTCATCACTGCACCACATTCACCACTGCACCATATTCACCACTGCACCATATTCACCACTGTATCATATTCACCACTGCGTCATATTCACCACTGCACCATATTCACCACTGCACCATATTCACCACTGTATCATATTCACCACTGCGTCATATTCACCACTGCGTCATATTCACCTCTGCATCATATTCACCACTGCATCATATTCACCACTGCATCATATTCACCACTGCGTCATATTCACCACTGTATCATAGTCACCACTGCAGAAGCAGCATTACTCAGATGAACCTCACTTTTAAAGGAGAGACGGCAAATCAGCTTCATTTCATTCAGATGGAGGAAAGCAGAGAAGGTTACACACAGAGAAGAGACAAGAGTACACAGCCAGGAATCTAACCCCTGTATATAGCAGTAGAGTTTTGAGATTGACTGCCGAACGGACAGTGCCACACAGTCCTACATAAATACACCAAGCCAGCCTAAAGAGGAACTGGCTGCATTTCACACAGCTTATGTTATGTTTCCCTTCAGCGAACATTTGCTTACGAATGATTTATAAATCTGTTACTACATGTTAATGAAGGCGTTATACACAGTAACTTAATTGATGCCATGTGCACATGAAAATAGGAGCAGCAGCTTACTGATTTTTTAAGAAAGCAAGATATGATCTTGTATTCTTCACCCAGAAAAATAAGATACCAAATAAATAAATGAATACATAATACATAAAATAAAATAAAAAATGCAGAATTTCTCCAATGATCTTATTCTGAGTTGGGATGATTCATGCAGCCTGTGCCAAACAGACCAGAGCCAGGCATTCCTCCCCTCTCTCCATCTCTCTCTCTTTCTGTCCCCTACCACAGCCTTACATTTTATGCCCTAGTGACCGACACATGGAAGGTGCTACTGTGCTAAAATGCCAACACAATCTTGTTTCACAGGATAATACACTGGACCATAAGAGGGGTGTTTGTTTTCACAGAACACAGAGGGTATCACTTATAGGAAAATAGAAAATTCAAGGAGAGAAAATTCCAGGGAAAGACAAGGACAACAGCGCTGTACGAGTTCACGCATGGTCGCACGCTCACAGGTACACGCATACAGACACACACGCGTGCATACAGACACACACACACACACGCTCAAACACACGCGCCTGCACACACAGTACTACAAAATCAGGAAAGGCTGCATATCTGTGGTTTGGTTTCATTATTTTTCCCTATCCTAAAAATGGTTATTTTACTTAACATAGCTGTCAATGTTTGTTTTATAACAGATGTGACATAGGAACCCAATTCAGTCATTTTCTTTAATGATTGGGTTGCAAAAAATGAGTTATTTCACCATTTAAATCTTTAAAAAAAAAAAATAGTCTTGCCACACTGTTCACTGGAAACAATCTCCAGTTTTCAATGGGACATGTGTCACTGCCCATGTTCTGGCTTCTCACTGTATTAACCATCCATCTCTGCCCTGCCTTCAGAATTCAAAGCTCAACACCAGCTGAAAGGGCATTCTGACGGAAATATGGCCTTATATATTTATCTTAGTACAAATGTCTAGGTCTCTGGCAAAAAGATAGTATAATCTCAGTGACACTTACTGGTTGGTTGGTAGGTATGCAAAGCCTTTCTTCAGTTGTGTTTATCCAATCAATTCATATGCAAATACATTCATTTCTATATACCAAGAGGGGCTTGTGTATGGATATATCTTCAAACAAGGCAAGTTTGCTTTTTAATCAACTATGCCTGTTTAGGAATTTGGGCTGTGCTACACAGAGTTGACATAACACTAAATGTTTCACTTTGTGTGGTATGAAAATGTATAGGCTAAATATGAATGACACTGGAAGCTGACATCCCAGTTCCAGAGGCTTATGGGTTGGATTTTTGGTAACAAACAGAGTCACCATACTCACCCTATGCTGTATGGTGACAACATTTCTCCTGATGATAGTGAACTATCAACACGGCTTAACCCACACACTGTGCAAAGCAATCTCGAAGAGGCCTTTTGAACCCCTCATTGTGCAATAATGTTTAATAAGCACCCCACACAAGCACAGTAAAATGTTCAGGGTTCGATTAACTCTTACAGAGTACATATGGCCCCTATCGGAGTTGAATTAACACTGGACATTTTACTGCGAAGGGTCTCTGTCTGTGGGAAAAGTCCAAGAGTTGGCCGAGCATCCAGAAGACATTCTGCACTTCACAAGGGAACTTTATTACTTTCGGTTGACCTGTTTGTCAGAGCAGAGGGGAGAGAGAGCGCCTGACTGGAGAACAGAATTACGGTCATCAAGGATTCTTCTCCCACGGCAGCCATCGATTTTTTTTTCTTTTCTACCCCTTCTCTCCTCCTTCTCTCGCTCCTCACAAATTTGCTTGCTGCTCAGCGTTGTTTCAGAAGCTCAGAGGTTAAAAAAAAGAATAAGAAGCGGAGAGAACGCGCGGTGAATAATACGGCGCAATATGAAACATGCATTTTAATGTGGGCTCGGGGTGCGCTAACGTGCTAACGCAGGAGGAGCCGGGGTTCTGTGCAAGATGGGACCGCTCAATTAGTGAGACTGCTTCTGCGCCAAGGTCTAATTTGAACCCTTAAATTCCGATGACGTTTGTCCATTTAGCACTTTTTTTTCCAGATGGGGATGATGCCCGAATGAGCAATGAGCGACTTGGAATGTTTTAAAAAACATGAGGACAAACAAAGTTAACTTTGACTTTACACTTTGGTCAAAGTTGAATTCAATTAATTTCGGAAAGTACAGCATGTGCTCCTGATGTACTCATCCTAGCCGCTGCACCTCCGTAAATTTTAGCCTATTGTCACCGAAAATTGTGTTGCAACTTTGGTGCATCCTAACATACTACTAATTGTGAGGATATTTAAAAAAATAAATTATACCCAGAAAGGGGCATAAATGTGCCAGGGGCACACCCGCTGCTGGGGACACCGGGAAAGTTGCTAGTACTTTTTCAAGACGTGGACTTTGTCTCTAGCACCTTTTGAAGCCATAAAAATGAATATTTTCAGTTGAGGACTCCATGAAAATAACTTGCGTATTAAATCACGGGAGAACGGTGCCAGGTCCACGTGGGACAATGACCCTCCTCCAAGCGCATTAACCAGCGCTCACACAGCCCACTGAGATGACGGAAGACAGTCATGTGACTAAAGCGGTCCCGCAAAATAAATGACCAGGTGTGAGGGAAGCTGTATGTGAGAACAGAGGTTTTTTCTATGAGCATGTTCGAATTTAAGCATTTTTTATGTGTTTTTGTGCTGTGGCCTTATCAGCCTTATCGTCGGCTAGCCATGGTGCATGAAACTCCAGCACAGATTTACATGCCTTTAATAAATAGTATATTGATCAGCGAAGACGAGATAAAATCAACCGACTGCCCTTATATGGCATTTTCCCATTAATCCTTGGAGCAGGTGTATTGATTTACGCATACTAAACCACAGCAAACAGAGCTGCCTCAAACTGTGAATGCGGCAACATTGCTTTCAACTTTAACACAAAAAGAAAAGGCCAGCCTAAATCGTTAAGAGAAAGCGTCCTCTTCTGCAATTGTCTCCATTTCGCTTGTAGTGCCACACACTGCACTCTCCATAAAGTAGCACGCAAGTGTCAAAGGCATTCAATGCTGAAGTGTAGCTTCAGCTCCAACCCCCTGAAAATACTTGCACCCAGCATCTCAAATTTAAGAATATGCAGTGCAATTGCACTGAATTCCAACTGAAGGCCCTTATTAAGTCTAAAACAGCCACGCACTTGGACATATTTGACTTTACTGACATCAGGGGTATGTTCCTTAGGTTGCTGCTGGATTAGAGGAAGATGAGGATGAGGAAATGTTCTCCCTTTCATTCACTGACCACTCGTATCCTGGAACAGTCAACTACAAAGAAAAAAGGCCAACTTGTAATCATCAACGATGTCACTGTGTTTCTGAGCACCACACAAAGGCCCTGGCTGTGATTAACAGTGTTTGTTCTCATTCATCTCCTGTGAACATTTTGGGTTTGAGAAGTGCAGAAATCCTGCTCACTCTCCTTTTCTCACTCTCTCTTTCTCTCTCTCTCTCTGTGGTAAAGGAGAATGCTTCCTCTCTGAACAGTGATTAGACAGGGAATTGGAGCACACATGACTATGTAACAAGGGTGTGTGTGTGTGTGTGGGGGGGGGGGGGGGGGGGGGGGGGGGGCTGGATTCACAAGCTGGTCATGCATGTGAAAAGGAGTCATCCTCAAGGAGTGACGTTCATTTATGTTTCAGGAGCGTAGGTGGGCTCTGAAGGCCGCCTCTCCGCGCTCCCCGCAGCCATTATTGAATTCCCGCCGAACGCGCCGTCCCCAGCCCCGTCCCGCCAGCCCGCAGAACACGCCCCCGAAACACGGCTCGCCCTGTCCCGTCTGAGCGGTGACATCATGCGCTTCAGCCGCCTGGGTGCTGCTTCCAGGACCGGCCCGCAGTGCGCGTTCAGTCACTGTGGCTGGGTCGTGTGTGTGTGTGTGTGTGTGTGTGTTGTGGCCAGTAAGTTTGTGTGCATGTGTGTGTGTGTGTAAGTGCTTGCATACATTTGAGAAATCACTTTCACTCCACGGCAGTCATAAAGAATTCAATGGAGCAAAGGTTGTTGCTATTCTTATCTTTTGTGGACTACTGTCAGACTGGGAACAGACATGTTTTTTGCCCTAAATACTAATACGGCACATTACTCAGTGCCCTAAAAAAACAAAAAAAAAAACATGGTCTAACAATAATTCAGGTGTAACTATATACTTTATAAAGAATGAGTTTTAACTTTCCTTCCGAAGGTTTTAGACACACAGACACACACACCCACACACACACATGTATATGCACACTTGCATACTCATACACACACATGTACTCAAACAGTCAAACATACATAATTTATTTTTTGGTCACACTGTGAACGTATTCCAAAATCTTTCAAGACACGTGCATAGTGTCTCATTTAGTTAACAGTACACCAGTAGCATTACACCAGTCAAAGCTTTGTGTTTACAAAACACAAAGCTTCACGAAGGATGACACAACTCACAACATTATGTAAAATGTCTTTCTCAAAAGTGAGGTCACATGATGTCACTTGACCTTAGGTCAGACCTCTGACCATAATTCATGCACACATGTTTATGAATGATTCATTAAGATGCAATGCCGTGAAAGAAGGGATTAGTCATGCTTCAAGACATCTACAGGAACAAGCAAAATGTAACCAGTTTTTGAATGTCAATAGCTGTAATTCAGCATCACAACATATACAACCAAAAGTGAATCCTGTGCTGTTCTTTAAATAAACAAACAGGCCTATGTCTGCTGATGTCACTGTGCTGAGTTCAAAAGGTCTGAATACAGCATAGTACCTTTGTATATAAAAATAACGGTACACAAGGTGAAAATAAAAATTAGGGCAAATTAAGCAGACATGAAAGACAACGTATTGCTGCTCTCAAGATCAAACGCCACCAGTGTTCCTGCTCTTGTTAAACCCCTCTGACGCGCTCATAATCCAGTGCAGAAATCAGACTGGACACAAACCTCTCAGGACACCAAGCCTCTTTTCTGAAAACAAAAACAAAAAATAAAACATCGAAAGGAATACAGACTCAGCTATTGCTCACAGAAAAATGAGTCTTCAGTAACAACCCTAATAATCTTAACCTCTGTCAGGTTCCATTAGGCTGACGCCAGACCCTTGGGGTTACCAGGCGGTTAAGTTGCTTTTTTGGCTTGGGCCCAACCTCATCGAGTGGGATCGCCCGACTACCTGCGATATAAAGGCCTCTTCCCTTCCTGACGATCAAAAAAAGGAAGAAGAGAAAGTAATTCTGGGTCTTGGATGGTGTTAAGAATCAGAAGGGAATTCTCGGGAGGTTAATGTGTATGATTATACACCCACAAGAGAAATGAGTATGGGGGGGGGATGGGGGGGCGGGGTCAAAATGACTTCCCGCCCCTGACAGGGATCATCATTAGAGGAGGTCTGGTGGAAGTGACCCCCGTTGCTCTGTTTAGGTGGGCTGGTGCGTGTGTCAGGCCCAGCGTGGGCAGGGGGGAGGAGCAGAGACCGCTGGTCTGTAATTAAAGGCTGTTTGCGTGGGCGCTCCATTTCTCACGCCTTTCCAAGTTCAGATTGTTTTTATTTTATTTTATTTATTACAATTATTTATTTATTTATTTATTTAAATTTGTTTACTCGACTTTGAACGAAGCCGCAGTGGCCCCGACGGCTTCCTCAGTGATGCCCAGAGGGAGCCTCTTTGTGAACGATAAGCCCGCAAACAGGGCAGCCCGCCAGCTTTAGTCATGAAGCTGTAAAAGCGTTAGCAGCTTGTGGTGCTCTCTGCTTTATCTGCACAGCCTGGTCTCCTGCCCTTCACATCACCGAGGTCACATGATAACCACGGACTATCAACGCCAAGGCAGATACGATGCGTTTTACCACAGGGTTCACTGCAGCAGCACTCCTGATCACATTGCATCACGGGAATCATGGAGAGCAATCTGAACTTTTCGCTGTCCACTAACTTCAGTAGTTAGCTTCAGTAGCATTGGCTAGCAGTGTGAGTTAACCCTACTCCCTTTTGAATATTCAAGTTGATTGAGAGAAATGCTGTTAAAAGTACAATGTTTCAAAGGCCCAACTGCTTGAATGCTAAATTAAGTGCATTTTCAGGGAAGCACTCCCTACGAACATGGAGGTTTCACAGTTTGTGTGAAAGGCATTTTTTGCCACTTTTTTCCCACCTTTTCCTCCACAACACAAAAAAAATGTGTATGCTGTATGTGAGAACAGAGGTTTTTTCTATGAGCACGTTCGAATTTAAGCATTTCACAGTTTGTGTGAAAGACATTTTTTGCCACTTTTTCCCACCTTTTCCTCCACAACACAAGACGAATGTGCTCAATACAACATTCACACAATACACCACACATCAGTCCAATTCCTCATAGTGAGAAGATAATAGGGATCACATAAGATGTTTTTAATTCTAAACAACTAAAAGCTTAAAGACAACAGGGTTCCCTTTTTTCACCTTTATGTACACTCATCCCAATGTCACCCCCCCCCCCCCCCAAAATTGAGCCATTTCAATTTCAGCCCAACAGACACCCCAAAATATCACAGCTTAAAGGCTCCCCCCTCCTTTCTCACCGTGACAAAGTGACTCCATTTACTTTAGCATCTCTATCTATAGGACATTTTTGAGTGCAGCCTATGTATCACCTGTACTCCCCCCCCCCCCTCACTGCCAGAGCACCACCCCCAAATCAATCAGGACATGGCTTTGCCACTGACAAACAGTCATTTACACACCCTGGGGAAGGAGCCTTGATGTGTATTCAGGATGGCGCTGCATATTTCATAGCTGGGGTCATTAGCTATTCAGTGACTGAGGGACCAGCTCTGGAGCTGACAAAAATACATCCTGTCAGCAACAGAAGTGCTTCTGTGTCCTTTCCATATGGATCTCCTTTACTATGACAGCACTGCTGAAGTAACATAAATAAATAATACTTTTTTTTACACATTATATTTTCACATAAAATTCATTTATACGGCCAGATATTTACTGAAGCAATTCTGGCTATGTGCCTTGTTCAAGGGTAAAATGGCAGTGCCCCACCTGTGAATCAAACCTGCAACCTCACTTAAAAGCCAAGACCCCAAACCATCATACTAGGCTGCTGCCTCTAATATATACTTCATTATAAATAAATAAATGCAAAAATGAATTTGAGTGTCAAACCATAAAGTGTGTTGAAAGTGCTTTCCAATTAAAAGCAAATAAAAAGATACGATAACACACAGTCTCTAATCTTAGCTGAGAAGGTCCGGTGTGGGTGTAGATTTTTCCTAGCCCTAAAGCAACTGACTGAAATCATCAAGATCTTGAGTGTTTAGTTGAATGGGGTGTTTAAGTGCTGGGCTAGAACTAAAGCCTGCACCCACACTGTGCTACAATAAGTGCACACAGAAAATAAAAGCAACCACATTAAAGGAAATACAACAACTGGGGGACATAAGAGGTTAAATGAGTGGAAAGATGATGTGTGTGTGTGTGTGTGTTGTGATGTCATGGGAGGTTCGAAACTTTACCTTAAGGCAGAGATGCTTACAATGGGCCCTCAAGACCAGTAGAACTCGAGGCCAGAGTTAATTGATTGATTAATGTCACTGATTGGCCAGAGATTTAACTCATCTGATGTCACAGGTTTAAATCAGGCCTCACTGGGGAGGAGGGACTACTGGCCTCAGAGGGCGAGATTTGAGCACCCCTGTCTTAAGGGGTTGTGGTGTGTGGGAGGTGAGAAATCAAATCATTTGTAAACCAGACCTGCTTCCCAAAAAAGGCTTCTTTAATCTATTAACTAACTTTAAACAAGGATTTGTCTCAGGGGCCAAAAAACCGTAAAAAAATAAAATAAACAAAAAATAAACAAGCCTTTGTTTCTCCCTGTCCTCCATCGATCATTCTCTTTTTCCCTTTTTAGAGAGCTCCTGCAAACACACACAAAGCAAACAGGCCCTTTGACTTGCCATTGACCCATAAGCAAGGGAATGAATGCACTACTACGCAGCGCTTTAGGATCTCGGAGGCTCTGACTCGGCCCCACATGCAACCCCACGTGCTTCACAACGTTGATATCGTATGATGCGTTGCAGTAGCTGCCATATTATTCCCGTCTTCTGAGATTTTTTTGTGAAACCGTTCCCACAAAGGTACCGAATCCTTCAGTAAGAACGGACCGCACTGTTTCCTTTCCTTAGACCGACAGGGCCAGGTGCAGTGAGCTTGAGCACCAGCGCGAGCCTCGACAGGCTAAACCGCTGAACCGCCCTGGAGCAGAGCGGCTGTCTGAGGCCACGGCTCAAAGCCTCGCCGAGGTCGCCGAAATCGCACCGCATGGCCTGAACTCTACACAGATCAAACGAAAAACAAACAAACAAACAAACAAAAGCTAATGAAAAAAATACACAGACACACACGCACACACACACACCAAGATGCCCAATAGACACGCACACAAGCACACAGGATAATATTAAGTTCAATAAAAATGAGTAAAAATGGCTAAACTCTTTGTGATATATTCCTATACAGTATATCACCTTTAATGGCTGAGGAAAAACCGCAAATGTGTTCAATGCGCACAAATCTTCGTAATTCACGTCCAACTTGCACAAGCACAACATATGGGCAAACGACAGCCAAGTAAGGCATTCATCATGTGTAATTACACGCTTATTGGGAACAGACTGGCAAAGTTGTTTAAATTATGCGCAGTCACACGGGCTGTCGTGCATGAAAACATGTGCACGGAATTCTTTATGTGACTGTCATCATTCTCATGCAGTTCTTTTGAATATGTCGCATACGCATTCTGAGGATGCAGCCACTGCAGTGTGTCAGCAGTGGGATGCTAGTAAATGGGAAAATGGCTGCCAGGTGCCATGTACAGCTGAAGCACTGGGGCTCAGTGCAGTGATGGGCCCCACAGTCTGGTAGCAGGTCTTGACTGTAGGCACATTATTGACTGTAGTGTTGTCCATGTAGGGAGAGATTTGATAAGCGAGGTTGTTCCCTTTTCACTCTTATTGCCCTTACAAAAAACCCCCACACATGTTCAAAAACCACATGTGAACACCCAACATGTGAAATCCTACTTATAAAATGAGAGCAGATAAATTGATAAAAAAAGGTAACCTATGCTATTTCAAGTCACATGTTTTGTGTTCACATGTGAAAATTGTAGTTCACATTTAAAAAATTCAGTGACAGTGAAAATGTGAAGATACAAATGACTCAATGTGACCTATTTCCTTTTCACATGTGGAAAAAAAGCCAATCACAAAAAAGCCAATCACATGAAAATTATTTTTTCGTACCGGTAGCTCCTGCAGTTTGCCTTTGACACAATCCAACTACAGATCCACAAAAAAAAAAACCAAAAAAAAAAAACCCAGATCATTGCTTTCTGCTGTTACCTATGTGCCAAAAGCAATGCAGTATTCTATTTTAACACAAATCACAAACTCTGACCTAATTCGTATTCCACATCATCAGCAATGTTTAAAACCAGGACAAATAAATGTGGGGTAAAGCTCCAGCATCCAAACTATGAGGCTGATCTCAAACATCAGTTCAACACACTCTGTTTAGATCGCAGACACTGCAATCAGAAGGCGCAGAAAGCTCCCTTTGAAAAAGATTAATCCCTTTGGTTAGACAAGGTTGACAATAACTCTAAAAAACCTAACAAAGAGTAAAACCTTATACAACGACAGCATAGAATGAGCTCCAGGAACCACCACCCAACCCCCTGCCCCCGCCCCCAGTACAGATGCGGGCACCTGTGACCTTTCATCTTAATGAATCGATTCCTCTCTGCGCTCCCACGGACACCCTTATCTCCTCCCTCTAATACAGGGCTGTTATCACGCCTCCTCTCCAACGTACGCCAGCCTGCTGGCCACGCACGGATAAAAAGCTCTGAGCCTAAAACAAAAGAACAAGCGGGCGGAGCCCCAAATCAAGCACTCTGAAATGCGGACGGGGAGGCCGACAGGT
Organism: Anguilla anguilla; assembly: GCF_013347855.1. NCBI lineage: Eukaryota > Metazoa > Chordata > Actinopteri > Anguilliformes > Anguillidae > Anguilla > Anguilla anguilla. Next base: position 10,689,776 of record NC_049217.1, read on the forward strand.
CTGTAGAGAGAGTTGGGCTTACGTCACACCCCCGAATGAACACCGCCCCCCTCACTGCTACACAACTGAGACGGGAAGGCAAGTACGCTGTGGGCCAACATGTCAGAGGAACATGTCCACCTGAGGAAGAAATCATTATAATCGCTTTTAACATGGAAGAACAATCCCCTCGATTCAGTCAAAGCAGCCATGTCATTTCCAGGGAACAGCGCGATCGTGTACTGGGGTGGGAAATTGTGACTGTGGACCGGGGGGAGAGCGTTCGTAGAGCGTATAGGAAGTAGTGGTACACAAGAAAGAATCTGTGGAATGCTAGTAAAAAAGTGCCGGTATTCATACGAGCAAAACACTGAAGTCATGGTACGGCATACCAGTCTGCTCCAGCCTACTTCAAGCCCAGATCAGTGGTCAGTTGTGACCCTCATGAAAGCCAGTTGTTTTCTGAACGCGTGGAGATGAAGGGAAGTATGCATGGACAGAATGGCAACCCAAAATTATTTGAGCGACAGAGTGCACCCGCATTTGCCTGGTACAGTGCACACAGACAGATTAAATATATTCTACTGAGCTTGCAATTTATCAATACAAGCACACAAAACAACAAAAGATTGACATTTATAATGAAAAACAAAAACACTGACTGGTCTTGCTGTATGGAGAACAACAATGGGGAATCATCTGTCAGCAGGGCACAAGAGTGGTTCGAGTGATGGATAGCTGTCACCTACGAATTGACCTATCCGTTTTTTTGGAGTGAAAACATTTCACTATAAAAACAGGATATTCTCAAATTATGCATTGTTCTTAATAAATGTGTGATCAATGGCGGGGCAATCCCCTCTCCAAACATCTTACACAGCAGTACGTGCCACGGTTGCTAATGCACATTAGGACAACATAAAGGAACTGACTGTCTCAACTGACAGCAAGTCTGTGGTCACAGATGAGTGACTGCATTCATCTGGGATAAAGCAAGTTACGTGTTTAAAGTGTACCAGGAAACCATCAAACAGGGCTGGCTGTAGGCAGTGGCGGTAGGACTGCGTTCATGACAGTAGGCAAAATTCCCCCTTTTTTATTAGCCTACCCCTACTGCAAAACATTTATTATGAATATTTAACATTTTTTGTGCAGGTGATATATTTTTGTGCAGGTTGCTTCCCACAGATTCAAAAAGATGACAGCGCAACACTAAAAAATTGCTACCATCACAGGTCTGTCTTTGATGTTATGGCAGTACAGAAACATTGCTGTCAATCATTGTTAAGTGGCAACTGACTTATCAAGATGGACGACTGGGAAGGTGTACTGTGATAACCGTCCAACACATTCCAGAGAAGGGATGAGGGAATGCCTGAAATGCAGGTGAGAAAACTTATTAGGAAAAAAAAAGGCCACCCTACTTATGACGACTTGGTGAGTTTTGATAACATCCTAAGAATGGCTTCCTTCCTCAAGCAGGAATGAAATTGGGAAGAGCAGAGTAAGTTAATCAGCTGAAAGCGGCCTGCAGCATTACAATGAGGGTGAAATTGAGGTGTGGGAGGGATTCTGAGCCCCCCTCCATCCCCTCGCTCTCTGGATTAGATTGACCCGTCCCGGCAGGGCTTGACCTGAATCAGTGATTTGTCTTTTTTTCCCCCGGCTGGACAATTAACATTTGTCACGTCTGAACTCTTAAATAGAAAAATTGGACAGATCTGACTGACTGAACTGCACATTTATGTAACGAAAGTTTGAATGTGACATTGCCTGTGCCTTTAAAGTTATCAGGGATCTGTAAAGAATTTTAAATGAAAACAGCCGTTTTTGAGCCTTGTCAGGTTCTTATCGCTGAAATGATACTGACTTCGCCAACAGAAATTGCTCTTGCTTTCAGTGCGGGGTGTCATCTGTCCTCACTGGAATCTGCGCTTTTCACCGAATCTCTGGTGAGGTGTATTAAGAAGTCAGATGTACGTTTGCATGCCCGTGACCTTTTCTGTTTGGGGATTAAGCAAAAGTCTGTTAAACTGAGATGAAGGAAACAGACTACACTGAAGAAAAAGAAAATAAAAAAACAAATCTGCACACTGCGCCTGGATTCAGTCGCTAGGTTTCGCCTTAACCCCCCAGCACACCAGGAGAAAACAAACAGAAGAACTCTTGCTCAGCAGACCATTAAAGGGACAAAAATAAACGCTACCTTTCATTTTCTTCAGAAACACAGTTTGGCACGAAAATGACTTGATTTCTGAACTCACCAAACTATGTATTTCAAGGTGATGACAATTATGTATTTCAAGGTGATGACAATTCTGGCTTAATTTAACATAGGAACACGCACACACACACACACGCACAGACACACACACACGCACAAGGCAAGTCTCTCTGCCCCTCTGATTTCCACCGGTTTCCCCACGCACACTGCAGCAGACGGCCGTCTTCTCCCGCTTGAGCTAATCAAACAGCGCAGGTCGGTTTGAAGGCCAGCAAGGATCTCTCTCAGCGATAGTGGCGTTTAAGAGACAAGCAGCCGTCTCACAAGCACACCGACACGCAAACAAACAAAAACAGAAAAAGAAAAACAAAGCGTCTTCAGCTTAACAAAGACAGGTGGAAACAAACGAACACCCATGACTTGTTACAGGATTTTTATTTTTATTTGTTGCCACACTCAAATGAGATGTTTTGTCTGCACACCTGCCTTGTGTTCCTTCCCTGCGTTTGGTAAATATTTCATCCCAGCCAATTTAAGGCAGACTGTGGGAGAGAGGAGCCTAACGCAATAGGGGAGGAGGAGAGGGTCCCGAGGCAGGCAGCCATCCGTGCATGCCTGTCCCAAAATAGAAACGCGGGAGCTCAGCAGCCGAAAAAAACTGTGGAGAATTATGGCTGGAGGAGCGACTGGGAGAGCTCTCTGTTGATGTGAGGAAGTGTCAGGCTACACTCCCTCCATCCGAACAAGAGATCACATCCACATGAGGTCACACCCCCTCCAACTGAACAGGAGATCACATCCACATCAGGCCACACCCCCTCCATATGAACAAGAGATTACAGCAAATTCCTAATAATAATTTCATTTGACTAGAATCATTGTGAAAAAGTCAAAAACAGGAGAAATTTATTTTATATGCATATTTTATATGCAGGCAATAATATAAACACCTTGAACATGGTACATCTTATATACTTACGGTCAAGCCAGTGATCCGAGCCAATGAATATTTTTAATAACAGTGACGTAGGCTAGATGAACTCTGTTGTTTAAAAGCAAAGGTATGTGTATATCGACATTCATGCTTTCTAATGCGTGCCATTACTATTTCAAAATAAACCCTCTGTAAGTGTGGGTACTTCTCTGTGCCAGTACAATGTTCTTGTCTTTTAAATTTTACCTTTAGAGTGTATGCAGGCACTTCATCTTTCCCTTGTCTCAAGCTCCCACAGTTCATTACTTAGTCATTAATTGAGATGTCTATGGCCTGTTTCACTTTTTGAAATTTGGCTTGTCCAATTCCTGCACTAATTTGGAATGCCCAATTAACTATTTACAGCTGCAGTCATGTGGTGGCCCCAGCTGCCAATCCGGGAGAGCATAGACATCTGCGGTTCCCCTCCGAAACATGCGGTGGCGCTAGCCTGCTTCTTTTAACACCGAAGCCCAGAGGCTAAGTTCACACAGAGCTGAGTCACAGAGAAGACACTTCATACGCAGCCTTGGCAAGCAGCCCAACCAGCTAGGGTCGCTGGGGAGCAATGAAACACAAGTCCCTAACTGTCTGACTGAACTATACCTTCCCGAGGTGTTACAACTGCTAATTGTGAATTGGCTAACAGCCACAGTCTGTATTGAGATGGTCCAGATTCCTTGTCTGTGAGCAGTTGACAAAGTGCTTGGAAGTTATGGAAATTGTACTGCATTACAATACAAAATTAGAATGCCAGTTTTGCAGAACAGAAAGCGGGGGGTGGGTTCCAACAGTTCTTTTCCTTAAATCAATTTTCATATGATAAAATACAGAATTATTGTTTCAGAAAGACATCAGAGGTAAGAAACGTTTGGCTTAGGCAAAACCCACAGTCCCCGCGACCCTGCTCAGGATGAGCGGGTATAGATAATGGATGGATGGATGAAAACCCACAGTGAGGAAAGAGGTGAAGGACCTGGGGAAAAAGAGGAAGGGGATACTAGAAACAGGCTGACACTAAAACATAAAGCCCAATCTGCTTCAATGGGGCTTTCTGTTCAGCAGGATCCATCTCAAAACTCTTTTTCTGAAGAGGAGAATGCCATCTATTAGGTATGAAGATTCACAAGTGTGTTCCAGTTACTGTATTATTTACACCATTCAACATGTCTGGGAGTTTTTCAAAGAGTGTGAGGGTATCTCTTAATCTTCATCTGTCTATTTGAGTCTACTTATCACATACATTTTTTTTCCTGCTGAAACATTTGAAGTACATGCTTTTGACTGGGAAAAAATTCTGAGAATGCAACATTTTAATAGCTGTCTACAACCTAAAAAAACCGTTTAAAAACTTTATTTGTCTGGCTGGGAGATAACGATTCCTGCAAAACCGAAAACAACCTGAAACGTGTTCACATATCTGTCAGTTTAAATAGTTAATCAGGATTCTACTCCACTTTGTTCTCCCGTTCTGTCTTTGCGATGCAAGACTGGAATTTTTTCTTTATGTCTTTCTCTCTACAGGAGATAAATTCCCCGCACTTCTCATATGCAGAGAAGGCGGCTCTGTGATGAATTTATGCTTATTTGATTAAGCAGTGCAGCAGCCAGTCAGGCGCGGCGGACATTTTGCAAAGTGCCGCTGCTTGAGCCTTTCCCACCTCAATTTTCCACAACGTTACGAAAACAAACTCATTACTCTCACCAACACAGAAGTTAATTTCCTCGATCATCACATCATTACATCACTCTCCCTTTCGCTGATGTGACCCTCTTAAAAAGCGCGGTACACAAACGCGTTTTGCACCGGCATTCAGGTGTTATTTTCATTCCAATTAAAGGATTGGACATGCTGCCGAGCCCCTGCTGTTTTAGCAGGGGAGGACCTGATTGGGGCGGCGTTGAGCCTTTACTGCAGGTGTGGAGAACAGTCCAGGAAAACCATGGCCCTTTGCCAAAGGTACTTAAAAGAAATGCAGAATTATGCCACCCCTTCCCAATTAAGAACAAAAGTGGGAGGGTAATTTGTCACTGATAAAAGGCACAGCCATCGAAGCATGCCAAAAGAATGGTCAAAAGAAGGGATGGCAAATGGCAGCTGGTACTTTCATTTTTTATTTGTTTCTCTTTTTAAAATATTTTCAATAACTCATTATTTCATCCCTTTGTCCTTTAAATAATTATGACTCTTGATCTGGTGACAACTCATACAACAACATTTTTTGAGCTGATTTGCAGTGATTGTAATCTCAGTCAGTGATTGACATGGTCTATAGTAGATTAGGATACACGTGGACTGACATCTTTTTACTATAAATATTCATATAACTTGGGACTTTACTCTAGTGAATAATTCACAGAAGTTTTTATGACTTCATATCAACATTTTTTCCTCCTCATTTCCTAAAAAAACAACAACACCCAATTAAATTTCACACCATTAACTCATCACTTAATTTCACATCATTAACCCAGGTCAGATTGACCCATTTCAGTTTTTAATGTACCCAAAATACTGGATAAATTCTCTTTTTCCTTTTTTTGAAATAGCTTTTAGTCATTTGGGGTCATAAATTTATATGGTGAGTTTTCACCCACAGCTGTATTTTGGGAATTCAGTGAACACTTTGCATAGCAGTTCGGGTCAATAGGACTTATGACGTCTTTCCTTTCTGCTTGCTGATGCTGGCACCTTGCTGTTGTCTCTGTGATCGGAATTTTGTGATTTGTTTCTTTTTTCAGTTTAACTAGTTAATACGGCAAAAGACAGTCAGCCCACTGCTATTCTCCATCTATCTGGTCTGTTCATCGTGTGTCCTCCCTCAAAACTGTGCCCCAGTTTTTATGGGCATATTTATGAAATGCAATAAATACATTTGATAACTGAGTGATTACATTTTTTTTCAAAGGAAATATGTTCAATAAACTATTATTAAATGTAGCATGTGAATTAAGAAACGTTCTTCTATTTGTATTTTGAATGGCCAGATGAGACAAATTAAACTTTCACACCGAATAAATTTACACGGTTTTGGTTCATTTTGGGTCGGCCGATTTTGACGAATGTTTTGCAAAGACTGCATTTAATTTTGAAACGAGGCTGCGCTGTAGCGAATCTCCTATAGCAGAGGGCTTCAGAACTGGGCCTTCAGAGGCCGCGTAATGGCAGGGTAGTGTGCACAAAGCATACTGTATCAGGTTTTTCTTTTGGCTCAATATAAATGGCAGTTAAGGAGCTGGGGGAGGCCGGGCCGCAGCACTGGGGCCCGTAGCTAGTGAGCGGTGCTGGAAGCTAGGCTAGCAAACACACGGCCACACGTTCATTACATCACCTTTTGCCACGCCTCGTAAAAAAATGATTTACCAGCGAAACGCTCAACCTGTTCTTAAATCAATGAAGCCACCAGAAAGCCCCTTTGACACTAATTATGTGACGAAATGAAAGGACTTTATCGGCACTTTCATATCCTACCACATATATCTAAGTTAGGTAATGGAATGAGCCAATTCTTCACATCTGGCATTATTGCTTCACAGGGATAAAAAAAAAAAACCCTCTGCATTTCCCCCCTCTATTTCGATTACATATTTTATTCATGAGATTAAACCGACGGAATATTTCCTTATTCCTTTCTTACCCCCTAACCAAACCAAGACCGCTGCTGACAATATACGATAAAGACACCCTTCCTTTCATATTAGGATGACAAGCCCAGCATTTTTCAAAGCTTTTTTCCCCCCTTTCTTCTTCATTTTGTGTTTATTCGCGAAATCGGGAGAAAATAAAATTAGACTGAGAGACGGCGCGTCATCCTCCTCTTCCCCCCTCTCTGTATGGAAATAAAAGCCCAGGGCTCTTAATAGGGCCCGGAGGGAGAGCGGACGCGCCGGCTCCCATTGCGCGGGGGCGCCTGCTGTTCTGTAGGTGGCACTAACGCGCTTCTCTCCTGAAACGCAGAGTCCTCTCGACCGGACTCCGCTCGGCAGGATTCAGAGAGGCGTCAGTCCCTGTTACCCAGGGACCTCTCACGCCCCCGGTCACCCGGGGAGACGCCAGGCCACGCCCAATGATCCTCCCTGCTCCTTATAAGGGAAGAGTCCGGAAGGTTCAGCGGCTCCTGGCCTTGATTATTAATCAGTGACAACACCTACTATCATTTTCTTATATCAAGACAGAGACGAGGGAGGAAGATAAAACTGACCAGTAAAATGTCCAGCGTTAATTCAACTCTAACAGAGCACATATGAAATCCAATAGGGACCATACGTACTCTGTAAGAGTTGATTTGACACTGAATAATTTACTGTGACGTTACAATTAGCCTGAAACAGATTACGAGTTCAGTTAACAGATTAAGAGTTTGAGTTTTTCTGCCTCTCACGAAACACTGTAGGACCGCCCTCTGGGTCGAGACTCCAGGGAACTTCACTAATGTCCAAGGCTTGGGCTGGGGCAGGGGTGGGTAGAGGCAGGAGCTAAGGATGCTACAAGTGTAGAGAGAGGAGAGGCGTTCATCATGACTGAGAAAGAAACCAAACGGGTCTCACAATCCATTAGACCACCGAGGGGTCGGAGAGATAGCCCTGTTTGACCTGCACAGCTCAGTGATGCCTTGTATTTGTACTCGTACTTTGCCTTGTATCCTCCCAAGCTTTTGCATGTGATCCACTTCCTTCCTATCTTTACTACTTCTTCCTGTGCATAAATTGTCTGCCGCCATGAAGATCCTGTACATGATGTGCTGTATTGGCTCTTTTTCCCTGGCGAGAAATATGCATGAGAAATGCAAATTCAGCACGCAACAAGCTTATGATGGTCTGCTGCACACAGCCAAGTCTGTGCGTGTGTGTGTGAGTGTTTGTGTGTGAGTGCGTGCATGCGTGTGTGTGTGTGTGTGTGTGTGTGTGTGTGTGAGTGCGTGCATGCGTGTGTGTGTGTGTCTGTGTGCGTGCATGCGTGCGTCTGTGTTATGATTATAACACAACACCAAGTGCAAATGCCAGGATAACAGAAACATTGTTATTGCTATAGCTAAAGTCTCTCTGGTTTCTGCCAGCAATTTAGTTTTTCTAATTTAGAATTTATTGCAGGTATTTTTTCTTCTTCCCTCTATTCCTCCCCAATATGGGAAACATAAATTGAGCATCTATAGCCCGCTTGGAGAGCCATATGCTTGCAAGGCCATTTCCATTTCTGCATTTTTGTTTCCACTAATTACTTTGGCTAAATCAGCTATTAGCTGTATACAACAAAGTACGTTCACTCCCAGAATACACTACTGCAAAATGTTTTATGTAAAGACACAAGAACTCTTCATTCGTGAGCTTGTGAATAAAGGGGAGTTAAAATGTCAGATCACATTAATTATTGGGTTAATTATATAATTAAGGTGGTATGAAAGTGGTATGTAAACCAGAATAGTCAGCTAATTGCATGCATTTTCCTTTTAATCTATTGCTTCACACCACATATTTCTCCAATAACCACTGAAGGTATAGATTTAGACCCATGGTGTCATGAATTCTCTTGTTTTTGTTTTTACTTTAAGTGATGCCCTGCAAACTAAAACCCACCCAATTTATGAAATCTAACATTATATAACTATATATATATATATATATAAACATGTCAGAAAGACACAAACAGGACAGAGTATTCCCTGTGTCTGTGATTGATGCTGTCTGCACGTACACAGCTCAGTGGGCAGACTGTGCAAGGACGTGTTGGTCGACTGGTTTGCCCCTTTCCAAATTGATGGAGGGCGTTGCAGCCACGCGACAGGACAGGGCGACGATCGGGTGTTCCACATTCGGGAAGACAGAGAAAAACCAGGAATTAAAAAATTGTTCAAAAAAATTATTCACAGCAGCGAGAGCACCATCGTGCATAACGTGATCGCCAAAGGGCTTGGCAGCTGGATAAATTTGATAAAAATTTAAACGGAATAAAAAAATAATAAATCCCCCTGCAATCCCCAGACAGAGGGAAAAGATGTTACTGAAATTACCAGGGAGGAAAAAAACAACCCAACAACCAGAGTCTGTTCTGGGAATGATGTCATCATGGAATCCTGGGAACATCTAGCCTAGTGTCACCAGCTGGTAGTCTATGGGTGCAAATGAGCTATTAGAGCTAAGACCCAGGGGCTGAGTAAAGGAGAAAGGATGAGCCTATCTCTCTCTCTCTCTGGCTCTCTCTCTCTGGCTCTCTCTCTTACACGCTCTCCCTCTCTCTCTCCCTCTCCGTACCAGTGCAGTTACTTCAAGGTGCTCTGAACAAGCACTTTCAGTACACCCACTTGCACTCACACTCTTCAAAGTGCCAAAAAAAGACTGAATTTTTCATTTAGACACAGAATGCATTACTCAGTTGAAAACATTTTGAAAGATCAGTATGACGTGTGTGCATGTTAAGACCTTACAAATAAGTGCTTCAAGGTGTCTGCCTGTACAAAACACCCCAAGCCCACCTCCAGGGTTTCATTAGCCAAAAACAAGTAGCACAACAAGTGGTTTTAAATGGTTATTTTTTAAGGATATCTCCAGAGGATTAAGGAAAACAAAAAAGTCATTTTAGTTTGGTTATTTTCTAAAACCAAAACACTCAATTAAAATAAAGCAGGAAAAAGGACATCAGAGTCCGCCCAAACAAAAAAAAAAACAATACAACAACCGAGAAGCACAAGATTATTAGTCATTAATTATATTTTAATGTACAGTCTGCATTCATGGCGGCTTGTTACCGGTAATTTAATTCAAGTGTCACTCCAAATTCACAGCACATTTGAGTGTTTCCCCCATAAAGTGACGACACCACTGCACATATAACGCACTCACTCACGCTAGCGTACATACTAAGAGCGTAATAATGATGGCATGCAGCTCCTGCTCCTCGTGTTTGTGCCAGCTGTCTGCCCGCCAGCGTTCTGCAAACTGGCGCAGTGGCGCTGCAGCGGGCCACTAGCGCCAGACCCATTCGCCATCTACACCGGGCTCTCTTCACAGCGCGCTCTCATCCTGACCGCTTCATTCTAACCGTTCGCTCGCGGAGCGCTGCAGCGCCAGTCTGCAACGCCAGCGCGACCGACAGCTTTACTGACGTAGGGCTGCCAGCGGGCCACCGCATCAGAGGCGGAAAACTCAGGGATCAGAATGTATAAGCTCTGCCACGAGTTTCTTCCACCCATGAACTCAGCCAGCTGATTTCACTAATTAGTTCTACCTCCAGGCAGAAAAAAAATGGGCTAATTAGCAAATCCAGTTGATTGGAACAAAATACTGGGGAGGATGTTTACTTTTTTGTGCACTATATGCTTCCAAGCCATACACATTTTCCCCTTCACTGTCAAATAAGTAGCAAAAAAGTGTTTTTTTTAAAAATCTATTTTTGTCTATTGTAAACAGCAGAGGCGTACCGTTGAGTACTCAGTTTCATGAAGACATCACAATGTTATCCAACAGCCTCTGGGGCAGGGCAGAGAACACACTTTTTTACATAAGAATGCTCTCCTATTCCTCCTTCTCTTTCTCTATCGCTCCCTCTTTCCTATTCCCTCTTTCTCAGTCTCACTTTTCCTCTCTTATTTTCTCCCACCTGTATCTTTCTCTCCCATTTCACTTCTCTCTTTCTCTGTCTTCCCCCACTCTCTTTTCTCTGCCTCTCTGTCTCTTGCTCGTGCTCTCTCTCTCTCTTTCTCTCGCATATATTCTCTGTACATTAGAGAGATGCAGATGGGCTGGTCTCTCCACGGGGCCCCTCAGTGTGAAACCAGCATTAGGGTGGGAACATGTGATGAAAACAGGGACACAGACTGGGGGAGTGTGTGGGGGGGGGGGGGGCTGTTACAGGGGGCATCTCTCACTCCCGACACATCAGCAGGTAACCTAAACAGATAGCAGAGAGGAGGGAAGGATAAGAGAGGAGAAGAATGGCTGACTGTTGAAGATTAAAAGCTTTTTTTTTTGGTTGTGGAAAGCTGTGAAAAGGTTGTACTGTCCAGAATTTCGCTGGGTCACAATCGTGTCCTAAAAACTTGTGCTCTAGACCTGTTCACAACAGAGCTGGAAAGTTTGGTGGGGGTTGGAGAGGCGGTGGCGGCTATGGAAACAGAGACATGCAGAGATGTTTTATGTTAGATGGGTAGACGCAGAGGCAGTCAGGGCTGCACACGGCAGTGAACAGGGAGCCAGCGTATCTCCCCACTTCACCCCACACCACACAGGCTCAGGCTGTCGCCTTCTTAACCAATCCCATCTCAACGAGACAAGCGTTCATTAAAACACACCCCTCTTAACTGAATCCACACTCACCCTCCATTACAGCCCTATTACTCCATTACAGTGCCCACTGTTCCCCTGTTTGGGTCACATGGGCAGTGAGTGCAGTTCATTTTCCACAGTGTATAGTCATTCCACCTTTGAAAATATCCTCCCAGATCTGTTATGAAGTGTGTGGGTAATATCCACCATCTTCTGTTTTTAAGTGTTTGGGTAATATCCTCCCTCACTGTGTGTGGTGGAGGTTGGTCACCCAGGGGTCAGGGGTCATGACCTGTTCTTGAAAAAAAATGTACATGTACACGCACACACACCCACACACACCCACTCACATGCTCACACGCGCACACACACACACACACACGCAATACAAAGCCTGCTCGTGACTGAGACAAGGCACTGGCAGGGGAGAGTCTATGCTTTTGGTCTCTGGGGTAGGTACGGCACACAGAAAAAGAGATGCCCTTTAAAAAGCATCAGATTTTTGAACTCCTTTGGGCAGCCTGCAGCCCCGCTGCCCCCTGAAACCAAACCGGCACCAGGCCCGGCCTCCGCTACCTTGGAGAGAGCTTCACAGGGGCGAGGGGTCACAAGATTAATTAGAGAGGTGGACTGGCCGGGCGTCGGCTTAAATGGGTAGAGACTGCAGGGCCTTTGTTCAGTTCCTCTCTTCTCCTTCTGTACCGATAACCATTGTACGTCTGACCTTGACAAAGTCACGCAGCCGAGCATCTTTAAACACCAATGCTGCTCTCCCTCTCTTTATTTATCTCTTTCCCTCTCTCTCCACCCCCGCTCTCTGTCTCACTCTCTCCCCCGCTCCCTCTTTCTTTCTCTTTTTACAGAAAACATTGGCTGGAGAAGCTCAAACACGGAGGGCCCCCAGGAGATTCCTGTCATGAAAGGTTTGTGTTTCATCTGATGTTTGGATTTCAAACCTCGAAACTTTCCATTTAAAACCAAAAAATTGGAATTATCAAGTTATTACCACTTGCTACCAAGTGGTGCCAACTTATCACCTTCTGTCATTTTAGGCCTGGATCTAAGCTTTGACTTTTTTCTTTAAAATTTGAGCATAGTTGGTGAGTTCAGCGATAATCAAAACACATAAAATTGTGTTTGCAGTGAAAAAAGTGACACTTGCAGTTTAATTGTGAATCAAAGTCAGGGACAGATGTTGATTGAATGCAGGCCTTAGATACCTCGGTGGGGTGGAAGAAAGGGCTTTCTCCCTTTGGTGAATTCTGACTACCGCGTGAAACACCGTTTCAGGCTATACATACGGCATGCCACCTGCTCTCTAAAAACAAGGCTTGTTAGTCTCCGTAAACAAGTCTGCAGATGAAAGCCTCATTCTAAATCAGATCAATAACAGACATTAGAAAAGGTGTGGGACCCTGCCACCTGGATACTGTCTGTAATGCTATGGGACTTGCGTGAAGAACCGTAAATAAGTGTGTGCATCAATCAGAGCGCAGAGCTCAGGCTAATGGCTAAGGTACAATTCCATTGTCATTAAACTCTACACTGTGCTACCGCTTGCCTGTCCAAACAACAAATAATCCCAAAAAAAAAAAAAAAAAAACGAAAGGAAAGCGGGGGTGCTTTGCATCATTTAATTTTTCCTACACGTTTCCCGATTAAATGACAGCTTACCAGTGTCAAACAGAGAGTGACAGTGAGCAAACGAGTGAGAGATGACCGGGTGTGAGAGTCAGGGAGAAGACAAGCTCCGGGGTCCATTAATTTGATAAAAACTGCTGAATGGGAAATATGAAATATGAAATATGACACGAATCAAGATGCCACTCCGCAGAAACCGTCCCCACCATCCACCCCCCCAGCTCTGTCACTGTAATAAGAAAAATATTACCTTGTTGTTTCTTGACAAGGTGCGATGAAATATCCATATTTGATGTGTTACATTCTTTATGAGTTGTCACTTCAAGATGAGACAGGGGTGACTTAAAAGGCACCCAGGACCTTTCTGTGAAATATGAGATTTAGTGTACCACCAGTAAACACTGCCCATTGGAGCAGCAGTGTGGAGCAGCGGTACGGGAACATGACTTGCGCATAGAGGGTTACAGGTTTGAATCCGAGATGGTGCACTTCGGTTCATACTGTATCCCTCCTAATTCATGAGGCACCAGGCCGGATAGATAAATTATTAAAAGTGATCACATACCACCTTGTGACTTTGTCCTATTTGATGCCTGAAGCTAAGCAGGGTTCGGCTTGGTTAGTAGATTTTCTTTAACCCCTTCGCACAAGCCCCCTAGTGGCCAGGATGCCGGCATTCTGAAATTGCTCAACTCAGGCATTCAGTGCTCCTGCAACCAAACTATGAGCAGAAACAACACACTCTGTGTTCTAGCTTTATTAGTAGACAATACATGACAACTATTCCAAATACAGAGTTTCTAAATGCCAACACTGCCATTTAACAAGAACCCCTCCCTATAGTCTCGTCTGCAACCATACCCCCCAAGCATGACACACTGAAAAATGGCACCAATCTAGGAGTCCATAAAAATATTCTTTCACCACCAATTTTTTTTATTTCATCATAGCAACAAGATAAAGCCAACAATAGCTCTAAGGCATGTCAACATAGCGGTGAAAAATTCTTCTCAATGAATAGCAAAATTAACAAGAGGAATTCTTGTTTCTAATAATTCTAATTATACCACTTACTAGCAATATCTGTGACTAAATATGAAATAAACAAACATTCTTACCATTTTTGGTTTTACACATAGAGATGTCTCTTTCAAGATGCAGCAGTCATTTATTGTCTTGAACAATCAGTTTTAGAAATAAACATGCAAATAGAAAGTAGGTTTAGGCATTTACATCAGCCACATGCAAAACCCCACTTGCTTTTTACACAGTTGTAACTCTTAGGTTAAACAAAGGTTCAGTCCACACACTGCAAGCCACATCATTCAACCCTTCCTTTGTAATTTCACTGGTCAAATGGTGAGTTTTCTGCCCTATTGCTTTCACCTGCCCAGGCTCCATAGTTCAGGAAAAGATTACGCACTTTAGAATGGAATCCATGGGAAGTTATATAGGGTAAATAATTATAGTTTAACAAACTTCCCACCGCCACATCCCTGCTGCTTATCCGGGCTCTTTTCCCTTCCATCCCTCAGGGACAACGCGGCCGCCACCATATCGCAAAACACTGCCACGTATCAGGGGAAAGATTAGGGATGCAGGAGCAATGGAGTCTTAAGTAAAAAATGTCTGCAGGGACAAAATTCTATCAATGTTGAATTTCATCAGCGGCCCAATACTCAGCACGCAGCCGAAAGGAAAACAAAAATGGAAACCTGCAGTTCAGAAAGAAATGGTTTCCCCCTGACAATATTGAATGTGATGAAACCCCACGATAAGACTGTGAGAGGAAAGGCTTTGCAGCAGAGCTGTGTAAAAGCTACACCCTGGGACAGACGACGCAAGACTATAATCTTACAAACACGTACATTTTTGCCAACATAATGCACATAAAACTATTTACATAAATGTTTTAACTTAAAGGTGTCGGCAAACCTGCCGAGGCTCTCGTACTCTCGTACGGCTCCAGTATATTACTGTTATATCCCAGGCTAATCTCCCATTGCGGTTTCTCCCCTATTTTCCCATACTGCAACATTTTAATCCTGTTCCCACACAAAAATACAATTAAAACTTGATTCCCCTTAATGTAGCTTTTCAATTGAGACTAGGGAAAATGAGGAAAATGGAAGGATTACTGTCCCTGTGTTCTGGCAACAAAGACAGAAACTGTAGTTAACAAACATAAGCTATTTTACCTAGCTAATAAACGGGGGTTCCAAAGAGTGGACAGAAAGTTTGCGAGTGTTGGCAAGCCAACTGTCCTCTCTTGCAATTAGGGGACTGTAACATTAGCAGACAATGTCAACTAGCATTACCTCAAGCCAGCTGCAACAAGCTAAGTAAGCTAGATAGCTGCCTAGCTGTATACATATCCTACCATTAAGTATCGAGATATTAAGCAAGTTAGCTTGATAGTGGTACTTACTGCAAGAGAAAGTGTGATTTTCCATTCAATAAAGACTTCAGTATGTACTGTATTATCTTGCTACTGGCACATGGAGTGTGCGTAGTTTGGTAGTGCAGCACTTGACCTGTCCAATCATCTGAGACATTTTCATCGCTTCAATAACACAACATGCCAAACGTGGAAATCTTCCTGACTTCCTGACAGTGGCAACACACACACACACATCAAGATCTTTAATGGGTGGCATTGGAAATCTTGGGTTAATTATAGCTATCAGGTATTCCATGGACGGGCCTGGTAAAAGAATGAAGGGTATGTGAAACAACCATGACTTTGTACTCACATGTTGCCTGGAGGGGTAGTGGAGGACCAGAGACAGCTGCCCCTGCTCCATGTAGTGCTGCCAGGGCTTCCTCCTGTCCCGAACCCTGGGAAGCCTTTAGCCCCTTGGACAGCAGCCACATCACCTACAGGCACAAGCACAGCTGAGTGTTATCAGTAGTCAGCCCAGGTGTGTCTCGTCAGGTTAGATATTGAAGCTCTGCCCGTTGTGCGGTTTGGAGGAGAGACTGCAAGAGCGTGTGGCTGCAAGTTTGTGCGCATCCCAATATTTTATTTCCTGTTGTTCTATGCATGCTGCTGTCTGTTTTGCAAAAGGGATGAAATGGACAGTGGTCAGAGATCTTCATGGTGCCACTAGACTTTCAGACATTCATTCATGTACTAATTTATGGTTGACAGTTGCCTGAGGTCACCAGCACCTAGGCATATTACGTTACTTCCATCTCAACAGGCACCGGTGGATGCACAATGAAGAACGTTAACAGCAGAAATGTCTGTGTTCATTCCTTGCCTAGACCGACTCTTTTTATTTTTGCACGCCACATGCAGAAAGCTTCCGTTGGGGTCACGATGCTACAGCTTCACAGGAAGTGTGATTGATATCTACGCGTGGCTGAGGATCGTGACCCTCTCTGCGAGGTTGTGACACTATTGATCTACACTTTTGACTGAGCACGCTGCACAAAAGCACTGATGTGTTGGAACGATTCATCAGTGAGGAACAGGAGATTACCCACCATGCTGAATAATGACTGTGCTGTTAATGTACTTTATTTGTGATAAAATACAATCCATTGTATTACAATGACAAATGTATTGTAATTATATAAATATATAACTGTCATATATTTACATAAATTATATATTTATATAAACAACATATTTTTACTATGTTAGTACATATCTATATGTAGCTAGATGCCTCCCTATTTTCCTGTCAATAAACATTTATTTTCTCACAATCTCAGTTCATGATGAACTTTTTTTTTTTTTGCACTTTCGCCAAGATAACTGCATTTGTGCCACTTAATTTTGCCTATATTATGAATATAAACAAATCTAAGTACTGTAAAGTAGTACCATAAATGGTACAAGTGTCTTGATTCATTCAAGTCATTTTTCAAGTCTCTGTGGTGCACACACCTGGAGTTATAAGGCCTTAGAACACCCTCTAAATGGGCGAGGATTGGCCGGATTTGGCATCTGCGCGAAGGGGTTAACACAACACACACAGCACTGACAAACCAGTGTGCTAAATGACCGTGCCATTGTTCAGCGCCTTCGCAACAGAGCTCCAATGTGTGATGCATCACTAGTGAGCCTGAGCTTAATGCCTAACCAAACATCCTTTCTGTATCTAAAAACAATACATGAAATATACATGTATGTAGGCTACATGCATGCATAATACAGTCTTGCAATTATGAAGCCAATTTGATTGTAGTGCCTCGTTTACCAGATAATAGTACATTTGCTTTTATTGCATTACTGGTGTTGTAATCATTATTATTAAACAAGAAATTCACATCCGGTCAGTGAAACACTGTGGTAGACTTCAATTCTCAAACTCATTGCTGAATAAATAATTTCAAACTGTCAAAAATGTCTTCTCATATAGAGGTCTATATGGTTTAAGGGCTTTCGAAAGAAATACTTACAGCATCTGATTACTCCAATCAGATGCTCATTGGCTTCAGATCAAAGTGAAACATACCTCTATCAACTGTGTGGTTTGCACAAGAACAATCTTGTTATCCAACAGGGAAATTAAAGCCAAGTACAGCAGATTTGATTTAACATTGCGTAACGTGACACCTAATCGCATTATATCATAAGAGGCTGCTCCCAACTGATGAAACAGGCTCCTGTACCCTTCTAGAATAAAAACCCAAATCACCCCACTGCGGAACTGGACCATCAGCAATAAAAACTACTCTAAACCAGCACATCTATGTCACTGCATAGGCTATAACACTTCACACAAAAATTACAGATACAAAAGTGGCAATACTTGATATATATTAAAGTGTACAGTGTGTTCTGTTATATATTTATATTTATATTCCCTCTGTTTTGGCTTTAATAAGAGAACATACATTATATATCACTTTGTTTTTTGAGAAGTCGTTTTTGTAGTAAATTCAGCGTGGATACTGAAGGCTGATTTTCCAAAAGCACAGAGGTTTCATCTTCTCAGGCTAACTGACCTCTCAAGCAAAAGAACATCTGAACAGATTTCTGCAGATGAAACCAGACACACTTTACTTTGCTGAACATCAGCTCTGGCACCAGCGAAGCCCTCAACACAAAACAACAATTCGGAGCCTCATTCGTAACTCTCCCGCACAGCGTCACAAAGAAACATCTAAAAACACTGCGGTCAGTTTCTTTTTCTCTACATGCACTATTGGCTGAAACATGAAGCATTTTTCTCACATGAACAAGCAATTGGGTGCGATACGAGGAAAAAGAGAAAGCGGAAAGGAAGCGAGATACAGAATCTATCTCCTGAGGAGTGATGCGAATCGGCACAGTGGAAGAGCGGCGTACACGGAAACACAATCTGAGGGGGCGTGGAGCCGCTGGATTGCTGCATGCCGAGATTCCCACGGCTCCAGAAAGTCTCAAATTCCTTGGAAAAATTAAGGGAGGAATGAGAAATGGGCACTCTTGGCTTGGCGGGGGGGGGGGGGGGGGGGGGGGTGGGGTTGGAAGTGAGGTGCAGTGGTCGGGGAAGGTGCTCCTCACAGCTCAGGGTTACGAGGGTGTGGCACAGGCAGGTGACATCCTGCAGAGCCAATCACTTCGCTGGACGGGCGGTGTGTGAACAGGTACAGGTAGACGAAGGACACACCCACATGCGAGTGGCTGTCGGCACCTCATTGTACTTAGATACGACCGCCTCAAGATCAACAACTGATGTGCACACGCAGTTCCACACCAGAAGCACTTCAAGGCTTTATTTACATCAACCTCAAGAGAAAAAAATGAGATGGTTCACACTCAAAAGTGAGTTTTCCAAGGTTTTACCAAGCTTTTAAAGTTCACATTGTACCGTTGTTTTATTTATTAAAAATGTCGAATAGACATCTTTAACAAATGTTTCAGCACTGCCTTCTTCAGTATGCAGGCTCAACACTCAAGCGCTGACTTTATGAGTTTACAGAGTGGAGAAATGATCCAACTCAGTGGCCTGAAGTGTCATTCCCTCTTCTCGGTCACATCTTCTTCTATCTTATTGAATCCCCAGTAAGGAACCACATCAGCTACATTATGATCTATGACCATGAAAAGTAAACCATTACCATTAGCTACCTGACCGTTATCAAACGGTTTCGTTTTGAACATTCAATTGCAGAAGCAACTTTGAAGATGTCTTTTTGTGGGCTAGTGCCATTAGCTGTTGCTAGCCATGGTTTCTTGTCAATAAAAAAAGTGCAAATCCGGGTTTTTAATTGCAATTTTTAAAATACATTACTAGATTTAGTCTTAATTAAAATACATATTAACGAGGGGGAGGGGCAGATCTGGACACAGACCAAAAAATCTGGTTCTACGGCTCTGCCTCTAACCGCAGGGGAATCGCTAATAACACAGGCAGCCTGGAGCAGAGGGCAAGCAGTTAAACATTAGTTTTTGGAGTCAATCACTCAGGTACAGAGAGAGAGAGAGCGGAGGGAAAGAGAGAGAGGGACCCCTGGGGGAGACCGCTCAGGAATACTAAACACACTCAGACACAGCGATGCTGTCAGCCTGAAGGAGAGTTACTATTAACCACCCCGCTGTCCTAAGGTCTTTTCATTCATTTTTTATTTCTTTTTTTTTTTTTGTTGCTTGTGAGCAATGTGCCGATCTTTTTAATGACATCGGAAAGGCCTTTAATGCCCGCAGAAAGGTCTGCTGTGCAATATATCACGTGGGTCTGTAATAAAAAACGGCACAAGGCGGCCCAGACTTTTTGATGCGGTGTCCTTGAAAACGTTCTCCGCTCTTACGACAGGGCTGTTCGGTAAACCTCTCGTTTACTGCCGTTAAAGCTGCTAAAGCTGTCGACGTGCCGGGTTCCCAAAGGCTGTCAGCAACCGTTAGCGAGAGATACTCTAAGCATGAGGTCAGATCGGAGCCAGATTTCTGTCTGTTATGCCGTGCGGCCTGTAGCATGCTAAACACTCACTGGCCGCAAGTCTTCTGAAGCTGTGCACGCCACACACTTCAGCTGCGGCGGTGCTGGTGTGCGGGAGGAAGAGCAGAAGGGCAACCGGTGATTCCACATTTGGTGGAGAAAAGAAAAAAAAGCTTGATAAAATTTCTTCCAAAAAAAACTAAAGAAGCTGTCGGGACCTTCGGGTTGACCCGGCCACGTTTGAGGAAAGGCGCGGTCCAGTGGGCTCGGCCCCCTGTTTAAACGCACGGGATAGCAAAGCGGGGGTGGGGTCCAGGGGAAACACCACTGGGGGGTTTGTGTGAACGCGCGCTATGCTGTCATCAGCATTTAGCGCTACGGCGGGGGGGGAAAAGAAGCTCTGACCCATCCAGCGCTTTCTGGGCGCTGATGAATTAAACATCTCGCTCGCGTCAAACGACGTTAGCCGCTCCCCGCGCCGACGGAGGCTCGGAGGGGGAGGAGGCGCGGGCCGGGCGGGGCCGGGTTCACCAGGTCCTCAATATTTCATGACTCCGGTAGCATGTGTTTCTCTTCCTCCGTTTACTCAGCGGACTGCTTGTACCGAGCGCGGCGCTAAGCCGGCTACGTCCCGGGCATGCAGATTAAGGTGAGCGAACAGCGGGGCAGTTTTGAACATGACAAGTCTATTGACTCATAGTCTCATACTGTACATAGAGTATCTGTACACGTCAGCCAATGAATCCTGGTTAAGGCCTCCTGCATCTTCTTGTCACCATTACTTTAATAAAGCGTTAATCCTTTTTCTCCCGAGTTAGGAATGTCCAATCGCATACGTCTATCAGTGCTCACGGCGGCAACTTTGGCCATAAATTCATGAGAGCGCAGCAAGCATGTGCTATCCTATGAAGCATGTGACGGCAAGCGCCGTTTGTAACCACACTGCCGTTTGCTTCAAACAGACATCAGTCAGAGGAAGACATTTAGAGTGGAGCTCTGCAGATCGGCTTGCTGGTGCCCGATCGACCAACAGGGGTCGCTAGTAAGCGATGCGATGCTATAATCCAGAAGGACTGAAACCCTGGGTGCCTGGATGATGCCAGAGCCAATTATGTGTCACCCTGTTGGGCTGCTGCCACAGTCGACACTGGTCCGGTCCAGATTCCATACCAGACCACAGGGCCACACGATGCACAGTGCCTTAACAGGATAACACACACCGATCTGTCCTCTCTGTCTACCCATCCATCCATCCACCCAGCTATGCATCCATCTTTAATTTGAGCTGAGTATTCTGGTGCAAGATGGCTGCCGTGCACCAACCAGGTGGGGATTCCAAACTGGGCGGAAAGAAAATACAGACGGAAAACATCACTGCTATGGGCACGGAGCCACATACAGCTGTGGGAAAAAGCCCACTGAAAAAAGCAGGTTTTTAAAACCTGACGCACAACACAACCAGTCAACAGACATTCATATTTTTAAAAAAACTGCACGAGCCTGGAGGAAGCAAGGGCTGCAGGGCTGTGCTTGGACTGTACTGATGAAAAATGAAATTATGTGAGAAATGGACTGACTGACCTGCATGGTAATGCTTCCTTCTTTTAACACTGCTTTTCCTGAAAGTAATTTGGGCCTTTCTGAGAAGTGGATGCTGCCGACTGGAATGGCATTACTCGAGGCAAAAAAAAGCCTCTCCAAATGACCAAATTACGAGATCTGGGGTATTTTAATCTGGCTCTTGGACAGTGTGCATGCTTTTGATTTTACTCAGCTCGTAGCTGATGCATTAATCACTTTTGATTACACAGTCGAATCACCACACCTGGTCTCTTGGGGCTGAATTGGTTGCTGATTTTAAGGTGGCTCTCAGGAGATAACACCACTGGTCTACGTGATGAGGGTCGGTATCTGGAGGAGCTCCCTGGAGGTTAGATAACAGGGAGTCTTTCTGGACCTGCTCCCTCCAATCTACCGGCTCTCCCTTATCATCCCACCGACCTGGGTGCTTTCATCCTCTCGCTGCTTTCTGGCTGCACGGGAACTTTGAGCTTCTCAAGTCGAAGCCTGAATACATTAGTACACGCAGCTGGGCATGTTTGGGAATACATGATTACTGCGTCTGGGAAGAGGCAAGGAGGAACAGCAACATGTGCTGATCTGCCACCAGGGGGTAGCATATGCAGATGAGACCTCACGCACGTGTTCTAACCCAAAGTGTTCACAGAAGATCCCACAGAGCTCAAGGCAAAGAATACAGAGTTCTGCAGAGCCCTGGCGTTAATCCCAGCACTAGCGCAAAAAAAGTGGGTGGACAGTCAGGCCGATTACAGGACAGTAACAGGCCTTTACAGCAAAGTACAATGGGATCCGTGATACACACATTATATACACAACACACTGTACCGACATTGCAGGTTTAAACCTCAGTTAAAACCTGCAGATCACATGACTTTATGAGAACGCAGTGGTGGCATAGGGACAAATATTGATTGAATCCAGGTCACTGCCAGATTGGTTGATACTTGGGTAATGCTACCCAAACATTTTGTAGATCAGTCAAAATATGAATCATCCACAAATGCGCCCAAAGACTTTAAAAATCAGAATGAACAGGCAGAGCGTAGGAGGCAAGAGCAACCTTGAAGCTAGCTACGGCATTATTCTTACCCCAGACGGACGTCTATCTGGTTAATAAATCACCTTTTAACTCTCCAAAATGAACTGTTCATGTATTAATCTCCAGGATGTGAGAGAGACAATATCACTCAGATTTATCAGTCATAACAAGAGGCAGAACCTTGAGCAAAACCGAATGATATTTACTGCTGTTTGTGATGTGTCACTGAATAAATGCCACTGAAATAATATTCTGATAAAAGGACCTGTGAGATATAATTGACCAATTTGCACAACGACAATAACAGGCATTAAAAGAGAGCATAAATGCTACTGCTAACATTAAATATATAAAATTCAACAATGAGGCTCGCTTGTCATGGGTACAAGTAATCTGGATGGAACTGTGCTTAGGCTAATGACTGTTATTTGTCATATTATTTTTTTCACGCTATTGATTTGAATTATTTATAGCATTCGGTTATGACAGAGTGCTCAAAACAACACCTGTGCACATGTTGAATTTAGGTACACACATATGTTCTAGTTTTGCCGCTTTTTCCACATTAATTCAGGCTTCTCGCTCTCTAAGCAGCGCAATGCATGGGGCATGCTTGATGTACAACAAAAGAAACCTTTTGATGTTGAGACAAAGGAACATCAAAAGGGGGAGGTTCTCTGAGCTAAATAGAAAAGGAAATATTCCAAAAATGATGAAAGGACATTTTTCTGCATCTTAGACGGAATGCCAATGAAGGGACAATCCTGCAACTCTACCTCAGACCTTAACTCAAGGTGGGGTAGAAAAAGTCACCGTGTGATCTGCAAATGCAATATTTGAATGCTATCTGTGTTTACAGCACGGCATGTTGTGCATGCATGCCACATTGTGGCATACATACTGACACACTGCCGGAAATATCGGTCCTCATTTTAGCTCACGTTCATAGAGAACGGTAGCATGCTAATGTACCAATGTATCTTACGAGTGTGAAGAGATGGGGGTGGGGGAAGAGCTCACGGAGGCTGAAGGGTTCACCGTAATGCGGAGTCAGGGACGGCTCGCCCACAGGGCACATTCGGTCGGCCATTTTGGCTCTGCACAGAGAAAAAGGCACCAGGTCTGGCACGGTGAGTGCTGAAAAGGCAGTGCTTTAATGGAGGGGACGTTGCTGCTTCTCGGCGCGTTGTGGCCCGCCGCTCTGCTGCCAGGTTAACAGCGACCGGCATTACCCTGCCTTTCATCTCCCCTGCCCCTGGAGAAGAGCCGGCCCACTTCGAAGACGCAGTTAAATAATTTAGAGTCGCAAAAGGGGGTTTTGGGGGCAGGGGACTGGGGGGTTTACAGATGAAGAGGGGGCAGGGGGGAGAGAGGGAGGCAGAGTTGGAGGAACGGGGTTGTAGCGCAGAGCAGTCTGAACTTTAAGCTCATAGAGTGCACACTACCCGCAAATCTTCTTTTCAACATGAAATGTTTTTTTTTACTTCCAGCACCTTGCGTCTCTTGACTGGCACGTCTCGTCTGAAGCACCCGCAATTAGGGAAACGAGGAAAAAGAAAAGAAAGAAAACATTTGGACTGCTGAGGAGAAAAAAAGCTTGAGTTCACTTTATCAGGCAATTTTATTTAAAAAAGAAAAAAGGCTGCTGCCCTAGTTCTGCGCTTGGTTTTTCTTTTTTTGGTTCACTGTTTCTTTAGTTTTTAGTTTTTGTGGAGTGTAGGATACTATAATTAGAAATGGCACCCTATTTATACGCTGAGCGCTGGGGCATGCGGAACAAAGCAAACGTGCGCTCGTCAAGCTTTCTCTGCCACCAAAGCCAGCAGGAGCAGCTGGGCTGGTTCTCTGTCTCTCGGGGGAGGTGTGCTGTGCATGACAACGCCCCAGCTCCTCGCCGAACCTTTGTGCTCTCGCCTGTGGACTGGCGTTTTACCATCGCTACTGCTCCCACTATCAGAGCCTGTAACAGAGCGGTTACAGTGATATAATAGAGCTGTAATAGAGCTGTAATAGAGATGTAATAGAGATGTAATAGAGATGTAAAAGATATATAATAGAGATATAATAGAGCTGTAATAGAGCTGTAATAGAGATGTAATAGAGATGTAATAGAGATGTAATAGAGATGTAAAACATATATAATAGAGATATAATAGAGCTGTAATAGAGCTGTAATAGAGATGTAAAAGGTATATAATAGAGATATAATAGAGATGTAATAGAGATGTAAAAGATATATAATAGAGATATAATCGAGATGTAATAGAGATATGATAGAGTATTGTTCCAACTGAAAGAGACAGGACAGGGTTGGGGCCAGTTCCAGTGCAGAAACACTGCAATTCCTAAGTAAGCATTGATTTAAGAGATGGAAATGATAAATAATAATAGGTTACCATGATGAAAACAACCCATGCAGCTTTCATAAATGGATGGTTAAACACTAAACTTGACATAAAACCCCCATGATAATTCTCTCTGGTTTAGAATACATTTAGAAGAAATCCCCAGTATTTACTCAATTTGAGGCAACCATTTGGTTTACTATGCAGGGAAACTGACCAGGATACACTTTACGATTTCTTAAAAGCCTTATTTAACAAAAGCAATGAATCCTTAAAACCACTGCGCACAACTGCAGCCATGGCAACTAATGCATTTTACTGCTTTCCAAATGCAAGGGAATGAAATCATTTTGGAAATGCAGATACATCTCTCCTTGAAGCTCTCCACTTGATTAGCACAAACCTTTGAGGAGGCGGTCGGGTTCTGGATTACAGAGTTCACAGCCCAGTTCAGTTCAGTTCCAGCACGCTAGTAAAAGTGTGCCGAGCCCTGATATAACAGCACCCCCGCCCTGTCCCAGGATCAGCACAGAGCCACAGAGGACACATTTCGGTTGAATCTAATGCCTGAGGGGGGAATCCACCTTCTGCTGGGGAGAGATAATCAGAAGATCAGAGAAACGTCTCGCCAGATTGATCGCGCACACACGTGTGTGTGTGTCTGCGCGCGCGCCGAAGACGCCGTCTGTGATTAAAGACGCGGCTGTGAGGGGGGGGGGGCCCTGTTCCGCTGATAGAGGGCACGAGGGCCCCGGCGATAAAATAAAAGCGTGTCACCGAGAGACGCAGTGCCGCCGAGCGCCCATGCATCAGAGGGCAGTCGTCAGGCCGCGGGCGGGACGAGTCGCCGCGAGAAACGCCGCGACGATTAAACGGACTTATTGGCTTAGCCGCTCCTCCTCCTCCCCGTCACCCCCCACCTCCCCCCCCCCCACCCCCTCCTCCCGTCACCCGCCCCCCTCCTCCCCGTCACCCACCTTAACCCCCCCCACCCCCTCCCCCCGTCACCCGCCCCCCTCCCGCAGATTGCCTTCACGCCGTCCCCCTTTATAAAAGGCCTGCCCGCGGTCAATGTGTTGAAAAGCGATCAGCGGGCTTGACCTTTTCGATTCCCATTTAACATCCACATCTAATTGGAGCTCAAATGTTCTTTCTTCTTCTTTTTTTCTGGGAAAAACAAAAGAAGAAACAGTCGATAAACATTTGGGAACACGACCCCGGATAAAATTGGTCTGGCTGGAGGCGCCGTGTACCAGCGACCTCCCCGCCACCGGCACAGACTCGGTCGATTTGTAAACGCGCCCCAACGTCCAAACAAACACGCTCCCCGGGTGTTTTTCCTGTTGCCTCAGACGTGCCTTCTTAAATTCAAATGTGCTGAATTTTCTGTTAAGTGCTTGTTGTAGGAAGGGTACCATACATACTGTATGTGTCAGGGCAGTAAAGTGAAAAAGTTTTAAAAAGTATAGCTTATGTGTGTCCATATGTGTGTGTGTGTGTGTGTGTGTGCATGTGTATACGTGTGTGTGCATGTTTGTGTG
This sequence comes from Anguilla anguilla, assembly GCF_013347855.1. Lineage (NCBI taxonomy): Eukaryota > Metazoa > Chordata > Actinopteri > Anguilliformes > Anguillidae > Anguilla > Anguilla anguilla. The sequence goes on from NC_049217.1 coordinate 10,716,233, forward strand.
TGTGTATGTGTGTGTGTATGTATGTTTGTGTGTGTGTGTGTGTGTATGTGTATACGTGTGTGTGCATGTTTGTGTGTGTGTATGTGTGTGTGTATGTATGTTTGTGTGTGTGTGTGTGTGTATGTGTATACGTGTGTGTCCATATGTGTGTGTGTGTGTGTGTGTGTGTGCATGTGTATACGTGTGTGTGCATGTTTGTGTGTGTGTACGTGTGTGTGTATGTTTATGTGTGTGTACGTGTGTGTATGTTTGTGTTTGTGTACATGTGTGTGTATATTTGTGTGTGTGTATGAGTGTGTGTGTATGTGAGTGTGTGTGTATGCGTGTGTGTATGTATGTTTGTGTGTGTATGCGTGTGTGTATGCATGTTTGTGTGTGTGTGTGTGTGTATGTGAGTATGCATGTGCGTGTATGTGTATGTGTGTATATGTGTGTGTATGTGTGTGTATGTGTGTGTGTATGCGTGTGTGTATGTATGTTTGTGTGTGTGTGTGTGTATGTGAGTGTGTGTGTATGCATGTTTGTGTGTGTGTGTGTATGTATGTTTGTGTGTGTGTGCGTGTATGTGTGTGTGTGTGTGTCTGTGTGTGTGTGTGTGTATGTGAGTGTGTGTGTATGTGTGTGTATGTGTGTGTGTGCGTGTGTGTATGCGAGTGTGTGTTTATGCATGTGTGTGTATGTGTATGTGTGTGTATGTGTGTGTATGTGAGTATGCATGTATGTGTGTGTATGTGTATGTGTGTGTATGTGTGTGTGTTTGTGTGTTTGTGTGTGTGTATGCATGTGTGTGTATGCGTGTATGTGTGTGTGTGTGTGTCTGTGTGTGTGTGTGTGTGTGTATGTGAGTATGCATGTGCGTGTACGTGTATGTGTGTGTATGTATGTTTGTGTGTGTGTGTATGCATGTGCGTGTACGTGTATGTGTGTGTGTGTGTGTCTGTGTGTGTGTCAGTATGTCTGCTGCAGAGGGGTGCAGATAGTGAGGTAAGAGAAAGCGAGCGGTGATTGTGATAATAGCGGTAATCTGGCCGATTCACTGCGGGTCTGAACTGCTTTCACATGTTTCCCCCTCTGAAGAGCTTGCTGATTTACGGATGACCGCAGAGTTAGGCAGCTGGGTAATCACGGCAGAATGAATGGGCTGACAAACTCTGCTGATTGCTGTCGTCATTATCGCCATCATCCTCACCGCAATTATTTTGACACCACACCTTTCTTTATGTTATGAGCAGGAAAAAAAACCCAGTCTAAAAACCTACCACTCAAAATGAAGTGAACTGTCCTAAAGCTGGGTTTCAGCATGTAGTGTCATCACATCTTTATAAAACATTTATAAACAAATGTCTTTAAATGAATATATTTAAGATATTGTTTTCTATGTTCTCACTGGAATGCCGATGATAATCCTGCGTACTCATAAACTATATATCGCCTGTACTGAGAAGCATATCAAATCGCTCATACTTGGCCTTGAGACAATCATGAATGATTTCTGGCATCAAAAAAAAAAAAAAAAAAAATTGCAGAGATGTTCACACAGCAGATCAATAGTCCTGTGGGCTAAATTCAATCCGTTCTCGTTCCGCTTTACTGCAAGCATTTGCAACAAAGGTGGCAACAAATTTCATTATCATTTTGGCTGAGATGGATTAAACCTGAGAAAAAGAAATCTTAAATCTGGTATTTCGAGTACACATCACCGATCAGACCCCAACGATGACAATACCTTCTGTTTTTATCACAGCAGCTAATGCCTTATATCATAATTAATACAGATAATTTAATAGCAAGCTAATTAGCCACCTAGCTTGCTTGATTATAATGACATCATGACAATAATAATGACACAATAATAATAATAATGCAAAAATGAGATGCTTTGTTGTGTGGTGCTCGGGTAAATGTGTAATGTGTATAAATTAAAGCACTAATTCAGCCAGGTGTTTTCAGAGCTGTTAATTTTCCACTTCACTAAAGAGAGGCTTATGAAAAATGCAAAAGGGTTTTGGTTGGCCTGTGTGGTTTATTCAATGTTTAGGGGTAAAAAAAACATGATGAAGAAACCTTTAGATTGAAGTTGACTCAAGGCATTTGATTAATTTCGAAAGTGAGGACACTGCAGTACTTTGTTCCAGAGAATACCTCCACTGAGGAATCCAAGGAGCCAGCAGAATCCTTTCTGAAACCTTCATCATTTCTTTTGTGTGTGTGTGTGTGTGTGTGTGTGAGAGAGAGAGGGAGGTGTTTTGCTTTAAGAAAATAAACTGAGGCTGTGTCCCAAAATGAAGGCAGCATTTTCAGTTTTTTTTCGCACAAAATGCGTCCTTCTGAGGTGCCTTATTTGGGTTAAATTTGAAGGCAAATCTGATGTATCCTTCAGCAGGAAGGATATCCCATAGGTCTTTGCGATTTCCTCAGACTTCTCACTTCCGTTATTATAAATTAATGGCAGCTTAAACCAGGGAAGCGTTGGAAATGTGAATATACAGTGGACTCAATAACTTGCTGTAGTCACATCTAAAAGTACGTTTTTATTATTTAATACACTGGAAAAATGTATTTAATGTTTTTAAGCCTTGGTCAGTTTTCCCTGAGCTAGCCAGCTAACTTGCAAGCAATCACGTTACTTTCCAATAGAACATAGCTAGCTTTAATTTGGCTTACATACAGCATACTGGAATCATGATAATCTGGTGAAAACCAAAAAAAGTAGCTGAACTAGTGGCTAGTTACGTAGTTAGCTGAAGGTAAAACTAATTTTGTTTTACCTTAAATAGAGAATCAGGACAATTGCGGCTACAATGACAGAATCCATATTTATCTGTGTTGGGTCTGTCAGTTGGAAAGTAAAAGCCGTAAGCTGTAACAGTAAACACTGATCTCGTGTGAGTATGTGAACTCTAAGCCATTCTGCCTTCAAAGCGTGTCCCAAATTCGTTGCCCTTTGAGGTTCCTTTACCGTTAGGATGCTGCCTTCAGAGGGAGCTAATTTCTAAGGATGCAGGCAGTGGCTTTGGTATCGGGACACAGCCTGAAAGCCAATTGGAGAAAACTGAGGCGTACCAACAAAAACAGAACGCTAAATCAGTTTCCATTACTCACATACAGCAGCTTTCCATCCATTGGCTCTACATTTTTGGGGTTGTTTTGCCGGTGAGCATTCTTGGGTGTGAGTACAGAGTTTGCTGCCGCGGTTTGCTGCCACAGCCGCTGCAGTTTAGCCCAGCTTAATAGGCTGTCCGCGGAGCACTGTGTGCCGGATGGAGGCTGTGCTTACACGCGGTCCTGCTCCATCTTTTCTTCGCGGGATTTCACACAGGTGAGGCACATTTAATGGCCGTCCCCCGGGGACATGTTTAGAGGAGAAACGGGACTGTGGCGGTGGCTGAGCGGCGCGACGCTGACGTCTCTTTAAATGTGAGGCTCTCCTGCGAGCGGCGCAGCGTGCGACTGAGCGGAGGGTGAGGAGAGGAGAGAGGTGCACGCGGCGGTCGCCCTGTCCCCCTGTGTGACAGCTCCCGCCAGCGGCGCTCAGCGCCAGCGCCGCCGACTCCAAAGCCGCCGGAGATCAAACGAGCCTGTAATTAACATGGCAGCTGTAGGCCTCTCCGCTGAAGGAGAGGAGGGGAGGGGAGGGGAGGGGAGGAGAGGAGGATAGGAGAGGGGAGGAGGGGAGAGGAGAGGGGAGGGGGGAGGAGGGAGGAGGAGAGGGGAGGAGAGGAGGGGAGAAAAGGAGAAGAGGAGGAGGGGAGAAAAGAGAGGAGAGGAGAAGAGAACGGGAGGAGGGGAGGGGAGGGGAGAGGAGGAGAGGAGAGGGGAGGAGGGGAGGGGATGGGAGCGGAGGAGTGGATGAGGTAGAGGAGAGGAGGGGAGGGGAGGAGAGGAGGGGAGAAAAGAGAGGAGAGGAGAAGAGGACGGGAGGAGGGGAGGGGAGGGGAGAGGAGGAGAGGAGAGGGGAGGAGAGGAGGGGAGGGGAGGAGAGGAGGGGAGAGGAGAAAAGAGAGGAGGAAAGGAGAGGGGAAGAGAGGATATGGTAGAGTAGAGGAGGGGGCAGACAAGAGAGAACGAGAGGAGAGAAAGGGAGGATGGGATAGAGGAGAGGAGAGGATGAGGTAGAGGAGAGAAGAGGAGAGGAGAGAAGGGGGAAGAGGAGAGGAAATGAGAGGAGAGGAGGGGAGAGGAGAGGACAAAAAAGGAGGAAAAGGGGAAGGATAGGATGTGGTAGAGGAGAAGAAATGAGAGGAGGGGAGGGGAGAGAAGAGAGGACAGGAGAAGAAAAAAGAGGAGGGGGGAGGAAGGGGGAAAGGAGATAAAAAGGAAGAAGAGGGGAAAGGAAGAGAGGAGATAAGAGCACGTACATTAAAAAACCTGTTCCACCTTTGTCCTGCTGTTTTCTGCCCCCAATGACACAGACATTAGCCTCATTTTCCTGCCTCGGTCTCCCTTGGATAAACTGACAATGGTGCACTGCAGTGGAATCTCTCTTCCCCTGGAGCGGTATCTACGGTCGTCACACTTTCACTCGGAACGGGCTGCCTGAGTATCGACTGAGACAACGTTTCCTGCGAGGCGCAGAACAGAGCACAAAGAAGAGCTGCATCCAGAATGTTAATGCCGTTATTCATTCCACCAATGATAAGAAAATAAAAGCATGCTGCCAACCATACTCCGAGAAAGTGCAGCTTAATGAACATGCATTTATTTAAAATCAAAGCTTTTCAGTTCCCACCGAATGCAGACCTATAGCAGTTTATCTACAGTACCGGGGGGGGGGGGGGGGGGGGCGCCTCCCTTTCTACATGAATTTGGCTTCACGCTGCTCACCATGGTGATAATAATTTTTTTTTAAACCCTTGTGCGGCCTGCAGACGTACTGGCTCTTTAAAAAAATAACTGGTTGTTCAGGACACCAATTATGGTCAACAGGGGGATCGCTGAAAATACTGTTCAGTGATTAAACTCAGTTCATGTGGGGACTGCCCTGTGGAAGTTTGTAGGCAAGCACTAACAGATGATGTAGTACACAGCAGCCCAATTAGTAAACAAAGAGGACGAGGGGGACACCAAATACAGAGGCTGACCAGCTAATTAATGGGACCCAAAAATATATTCCCAATATTGTCATGAGCCAAAAATACAACCAGAAGTCACAATGCAGTCTGTGAGTATTTGAACAGTGACAATTTTTGTTGGTTTGGCCCGGTACCACTGCACATTGGATTTGAAATGAAACAATGAATATGAGGTTAAAGTGCAGACAGCTTTAAATCGTGGGTATTTGCATCCACATCATAGGAACTACAACCCTTTTTATAGTCTCCCCATTTTGGAGGAACAATAGTCATTGTCTGCACAGCTGTTTCTTGCTCAGCTGTGTGTCTTCGCATCATTAGTTCATGCATAAGAAAACTCAAAAGGTCTAGAGTTCATTCTAGGTGTGACAGTTGGATTTGAGTCTGTTGCAGTTGTCTCTCAACGTGAGGACCAAATAAGTGTCAGTGCCAGTAAAGCAGACGATCATGGGTGGAAAAATTGATCGGAGACATAGCCAAAACATTGGGTGTGTCAAAATAAACTGTTTGGTAAATTGTTCAGAAGAATGCACTGGCGGGCACAGCAATAGCAAACAACCTCGTAGATCACAAAAGACCACTGTAGTGGATGATTGAAGAATACTTTCAATTGTGAAGAAAAGCTGTTTCAACTGTAGAACAGATCAAGAACACTCTCCAGGACAAAGGCAAAGATGTGTCAAAGATTTAAAATGAGAAGCTGATACCAGCATAGCCTCAGAGGGTTCAGGAATAGAATGGCCAGGTTAGTTTGCTAAGTACATTTAAAAAAATGTACAGTCCTGGAACAAACTCTTCTGGACAGACGAGATGTGTTTTAACCTACTGTATACTAAAGTGATGAAATGAAAGCCCCTTCTCAAACTATTATCCCATTTGAACCCCCTCAATAATCTCAATAAAATAACTGCCACTAATTAAGCACAGCCAATGAATGGAACTAATGTTTACTCACATGTTAAATTCAGTTTGATTACTTACTAATGTGGACATGCTGCAGTATTTTTTAATGTTGTACAGGGGCATGATAGGTTTTATTAGAAGCAGTGAGAAATATCCACATTAAAAATGAAAGTAGTTCTACAACATGCAACTTCCACAAAAAAATGACATTTTAAAAAATAAATTCATGATTCAACCAATGAACTAATTATGGTGTTCAATCAAGACCTTAAGTAGGATCAGGTATCTTAGTGCTGGGCAAAGGGTAAAAGCCTGCACCTACACCGGCCCTTTTCAGGTAAGATTGGACACCCCTGCTTTACAGTATATGGATGCAGTTTTCTTTTTACTGCAGTGATACTCATTCCTTGTCCTGGAGAGTCACAGTCTGCTGGTTTTTGTTTTTTCCTTAAAAAAATCAGCGACCAATTCAGGCCCAAGAAACCAGGTGACCTGAGTTAACTGTGTAATCAGCTGCTTTTACAATTGCTGTGCTACTCAAGTGCTGAGTAACAATGAAAACCAGCAGAACCTGTGGCTCTCCAGGACCAGGAGTGAGGACCACTGGCGCAAAGACATGCTTTTAACAGCATTTAAACTTCCAGCCATGTTCACTTTTCTTCCTGACTCTCCCCATATTAGATCAACTAATTGTTTTTGGGAGTGCCTTTGGGGACCCCCTAAGGATAAACAGGTCACGTGTTGCAGACATAGTGGAGGCCATATCCATAACATACCAAATCACCTGTGAAAGATACTGGAGGTAGTGTTATGGGTTGGGCATACATGCCTGCCACTAGAACTGGCTCACTTGTCTTGACTGCTGATGGCAGCAGCAGGATGAATTTGAATGTGTACAGAAACATCTTATCTGCTCAGATCCAACCAAATGCCTCAGAAACCATTGGATGGCGCTTCACCTTGCAGCCCAACAATGACCCCAAACACACTGCAAAAAAATTCCAAAAACAGGAATGTTCTTGACTGCCCAAGTCAATCACCAGACGTATTTCACTCGCTGAAGGCAAAAAAGTGGAACTGAAGATGGCTGCAGTCCAGGCCCGGCAGAGCATCACCAGGGAAGATACCCAGTGTCCGGTGATGTCTGTGGGTCACAGACTAAAGGCAGTCATCAAATGTAAAGGATTTGCAACCAAGTACTAAATATAACAACTTTATTTGAGATTGTGTTAGTTTGTCTAATTACCGCACCTTTGTCCTAAAATGGGGGACTACGTAAACACGGGCTGTAGTTCCTACATGGATCGCTGAATATGGATGCAAGTACCCTTAAATTAAAGCATTCATTTCAATATGACAGTCTGCACTTTAATCTCACGTTCATCATTTCATTCCAAAGTCTAATACGCTGGAGCCAGAACAACAAAAATAGTGCTGCTGTCCAAATAGTTACGGACTGCACTGTCTGTACCGGCAGAGGGCTGACCCTGATTAAACTGGAAAATAAGTACTCTAATTCCACTCCAAGAGTCTGTCAGCTTGGAACAAAGTGCTTTATTTTCATGTACAAAAGTTTCCAATGGTGCTCATTTTACAGTGTATGAATATTCATGAGGGGGCGTGTCCAAGGACAGAACGTCCACTGCTGCCGGTACTGTCGTCGGTCAGACCTCCCTTGTGAATATAAGAGGACTCCTTCGGCCTCAGTGCAAGGTGGAGGGGCGAAACTTTAAACGGTAAGAGCACTGACCGGGCCACCTGGCTACTCCTCAGGGCCTGCGGTCACACACATCACAGACTTTTAAAATGGCGCTGCCAACTGTCTCTCCGCTCATCAATCTATGGGTAGTGGCCTGGTGATACACTAATGCCCTGTCCGGGGTTTTGCCCCGTGACATCAGCTGCTTTATGCCACAGGAAAATGCACAGAATCATTCAGCACTGATGACGTTGTAAGAGTGCTGTGAAAATACTCAATTATAAAAACACAGGTGTTATTTTAATAGACCGCTGCCGGGCAAACAAAGGCAGCGAGGTGTGTGCTACACAGTTTTTAAAAATCTCATTAAAACTGAGACGCACAGAAAAATCTGCCTGCAAGGCAGACAGGCACGCGTACCGGTGTGCTGTTTGAAAGCACAACTCCTGCCTCAGTTACATCTCAATTTGCAAGGCTTTTAAATGGCCGTTATTAATGACTGCGCAAATACAGTGGGTGTTGGGTGGGGAAATGCTTATCCCTGTTTGAGGTGTATAAAATTCTAAATCTAATTTGCATCTAATTGAGTTCAGGTGTTATTTTCACCCTCTTTTCTCCCCAGTGCGGAATGACCAATTATATTTTTCAGTGCTCATTATCACACCAGTCCATTATCAGTGCTCCTTATCACACCAGTTCATTATCAGCACTCATTATCACAGCAGTTCATTATCAGCTCTCATTATCACACCAGTTCATTATCAGCGCTCATTACTGCACCAGTTCATTATCAGCGCTCATTACTGCACCAGTTCATTATCAGCGCTCATAATCACTGCTCATTATCACACCAGTCCATTATCAGTGCTCCTTATCACACCAGTTCATTATCAGCATTCATTATCACAGCAGTTCATTATCAGTGCTCATTATCACACTAGTTCATTATCAGCTCTCATTATCACTGCTCATTATCACACCAGTTCATTATCAGTGCTCATTATCACACCAGTTCATTATCAGTGCTCATTAACACAGCAGTTCATTATCAGCGCTCATAATCACTGCTCATTATCACACCAGTTCATTATCAGCTCTCATTATCACAGCAGTTCATTATCAGCTCTCATTATCACAGCAGTTCATTGTCAGCGCTCATTAATGCACCAGTCCACTATCAGTGCTCATTACTGCACCAGTTCATTATCAGTGCTCATTATCACAGCAGTTCATTATCAGCTCTCATTATCACAGCAGTTCATTGTCAGCGCTCATTAATGCACCAGTCCACTATCAGTGCTCATTACTGCACCAGTTCATTATCAGCGCTCATTATCACAGCAGTTCATTATCAGCTCTCATTATCACAGCAGTACATTATCAGTGCTCATTATCACAGCAGTTCATTATCAGTGCTCATAGTCACAGCAGTTCATAATCAGTGCTCATTACTGCACCAGTTCATTATCAGCGCTCATTATCACTGCTCATTATCACACCAGTTCCCATGCCGGGCTCATGCAGAAACAAGGCGGAGGAAGACATGTTTTCTGCAGCTCAACAGGCGGACCTGAGGGAGCCCACTGGCGCATGATGACACTGACATCCCTGCTGACTGAAGCCCTCCCTTCACCACCACAGGGCCCAGTCACACTGAATGGGACGAACAACCCAGGAGATGAGAAGGGGCTTCAGTTTTTTAAAAGGTAATTCAAATAACAGAGCAGAGAGAAAACTAAATATATATGCAATTAAAAAAATGTTTGATGCAAAAAAACAAAATGATTGTGATGCATAACACATCCAAATGTTGCATGCTACACACTGCACTATGGGATATTTCCTGGTGTACAGCTATAACTCAGTTCATGGATGATTTTTTCAGGACTTCTTTTTCATGGTTGATTTTCAGGAAACCTTTATAATTGCGTGTCTGTGTGTGTGTGCGCGCTTGTATGCTTGCAGATATGTATGTATGTACACATGTATTTATACACATCCAGCATTCTGAAAGAATAACAGTATTCTGTTTCAAGGTGATGCAGTATTTGTATATCACTACTTGTACATTCCAGTACAGGAAAAGGCCATTTTCTGGATATGTGCCTGACTACAGCATGTCTAAATAAGCACCTCCCCTGAGGTTAATGTTAAACTACTATTGACTTTGTCCCAGGAAACTTTGCATTCATTTCAAGCTCGAGTGAGATACACCTGTTAAATTCTCATTATAAGGTTCTGTTTCCTGCGTGTTCAGCCTCAGGTCATGCTAAACATGTACCGTTTATGGACTGGCAGACAATTTTTTAGAAAAATGATTTTTGAGTAAACCCAGACATCCTGATTACCACAAAGAAATAGACTCTCAGGCCAGAAAACTTTAGGCGACAGGTGTACTAGTGTACAATGAAACACACACCCCGGTTAAAGGTGACATGAATGCTAATTCCTGCCTTTAGCAAAAAAAAAAAAGGCAGGGAGCATTTAAAAGCCACACGACATGTAAAAGTGAAGCAGACAAACTTTTCCATTGCAAAGATTCTGATTGTTGCTTTGGGCTTCATTTGCTGTGAAAAATGGATAATAAATGTTGTCAGTGTCAAATGAACAAACAGACTTTATACTTTCTAACAGAGTTTATATCAGTCCAAACTTGTTAAAGGGTACTGTATCACCGTACGATGTGCTCTGTCAGAATTTTTCAGTGAGACGTACTTTTATTAGCAGGGGGCTGATGACAAGTAGTATCAGATATTAAAGCAGGCTGTTTTATTTTACATTGATGTCAGGTTGATGTTTTTATAGCTGCACAAGGCAGAGCCGCAGTTGGGGGGAGCGGTGCGCTCACCTGTAAATAGGGGGCTGTTCTACACCCCGTCATCACAGGGGTTCCAGTCACGCGGCGGGACCCAGCGTGTACCCCATTACAGTGAATCTTTCCCGCACGGCAAAACGCTCAGTGAAAAATCAACTCTGACAGAGTACTTTTAACTCTAATAGAGTGCATACGGTCCCGGTTGGACTCCGTTAGCGTTGATTTACCGCTGAAAAGTTTGCCGTGGGTCCCCAATGGAGGGAAGAGGAGCGCGGGGCGGTCCAGCCGGCGTCCTGGAAACGGCCCGTTCTTCATCGTTACCCCGCCCTCCCGGCGCTGGCACGTCCCTATTTCCTGCAATTACTCAGCCTTCGTTTCTGACAACTAGTTTTAGGACAGAAATTTGGGGGTAGTAGACGTTGGCTGACGGAGCGTTGCCAGAGGCGTCCAGTTTTCCGACGCGTCCCTTTTGGAATGAAAGATTCGCGGGACCTCCCTGGAACAGCAGGGAGCGGAAACGCTATCACAGTTCTGCGTGGAGGCCGTCACCCCCAGGAGATGGATTGGCGGATGCGATGGAACAGCAGTTGTGAGAGGCTGATAAAGACAGATTGCGTTGGATCTAGCAAGTCTGCTGCTGTTCGGACAGTTCCGGAGGGAGTATAAAAAGTCTTTGTACGCATGGTTGTATTTACTGTGAAGTGCTCACAGGAAAACTCCTAGAAGTTTTTGGAAATTTGTACCATGTTTCTGGATTCATTCTTTATGGTGATCAGATTTTTTTCCAGTTCATTCTACTGAAATTTTGTAAAGCCTTCACTTGAACTTCAGGTGTTGGCTTTTGAATTTCTGTTTCTGTCACTGAGAGAATTCCAATATATCTACTTAACTACTATCAGGTACACCACACACACACACACACACACACACACACGCACATGTATCCATGCATGCGTCCAGGCATGCACACACACACACATACACGCACAAACACACACACACACACAAACACACACAAATGCACGCACACACACCACAGGTGTGCAGGGAGGAGTGACAGCAGGTCATAATTTAAGGAAACGTGCAGTGGGACTTGAGGGATTCTGAAGATGGGAGCCTTTATGTTTTCATGGCGTTATTTACATGCGGGCCCTGCCATGCATAATGCAAACACAGGCGCGTGTTGACACAGAAATCCAATCCCGTCTCCTTCAGGACTAAAATCCAGCTGGGGAGGCTCGGCAAAACCACCAAGGTCACCGTTGATTGAATTCCAATTATATCCAAAGAGGTTAAGACGGCAGACTAATTGAAAATATTGGAGGGGGAAAAAAAAGAGCCAACGATTAACAGACTTCATTATTATTAATTAAACGTGTTATTATTAGAGGCATGTACTTCAATGATTTCACAGCTGGTGATGGTGAGAAGGTTCTGGCCTCCTGCACAAGCACGCAGGTCGCCGCTTGCTCGTCTCCGGGTCTGTGAGCGACAGCGAGGCTGAACATCATGCGGGGAGAGCCCGTATGCAAATGAACCTCGCTACAACTCCCAATCAAAGCGCTCGCTGCCTTCAAACAATTCATCTGAGCACAGAGCTTTTCATTCATTTGGATAATTATTTGTTGACTGCAAACAAAATCACTCAGGCACATGTACAGTTTCTGAGACAGAGGGACATTCTTTTGGGCTTGTCCATCAAAACTGTTATATATCCATTCAAATATGAAATAAAAATCTAAAACATTGCATATGCTTTAACTGCTTTAAATATATGTTTAGAAATATAGAGAAACCTTTTCTGCCACACTCATTGTGTTATTTTGGCATATGTTGGACATGATGATGTGAATGTTACTGCACAATACATCTGCCAGTATTATGCTAGACACACATACACTGCAAGTTTCAATAACGGATTTCTTTGATTTCTAATGTAAGATGCCTATTTCCATGAAAGTTGAGATGGTCAATGACACAATAATTAAATAGGAGTTACCTGCCATATTCAAGAAGAAGACTTTCCAGTTATTTAATTGTAGTTTTAAGTGCCCACCTCTCCAGCTGTTACTGGCTAACGGGCATTTGTACCCTGAGCATGTAGCGCTCCTGAGGCTGTACAGGGATTAAATGTGCAGTCTGAATGCGTGTCACGGGCCTGTTTCATCAAACTGTCCCCGCATGGCCACTTACCGGACCCCTTCTGTCTGCTCCTCTTCACTATCTCCCCCACTGCACTCACCCCAATTCCCCTCAGCCACGCAAAACAGCTCAAACTCTGAACCCACGGAGGAGCTGCTTTACCTCACATTTACATAGGACAACTCAAACTCTGATCCCCACAGCGGAGCCATTTTACCTCACATTTACACAGGGCAACTCAAGCACTGATCCCCACAGAGGAGCCGTTTTACCTCACATTTACACAGGGCAACTCAAACACTGATCCCCAGAAGAGCTGTTTTACCTCACATTTACACAGGGCAACTCAAACACTAATCCCCACTGAGGAGCCGTTTTACCTCACATTTACACAGGGCAACTCAAACACTGATCCCCACAGCGGAGCTGTTTTACCTCACATTTACACAGGGCAACTCAAGCACTGATCCCCACAGAGGAGCCGTTTTACCTCACATTTACACAGGGCAACTCAAGCACTGATCCACACAGAGAAGCTGATTTACCTCACATTTACACAGGGAAACTCAAGCACTGATCCCCGCAGAGGAGCCGTTTTACCTCACATTTACACAGGGCAACTCAAGCACTGATCCCCAGAAGAGCTGTTTTACCTCACATTTACACAGGGCAACTCAAGCACTGATCCCCGCAGAGGAGCCGTTTTACCTCACATTTACACAGGGCAACTCAAGCACTGATCCCCGCAGAGGAGCCGTTTTACCTCACATTTACACAGGGCAACTCAAACTCTGATCCCCACAGAGGAGCCGTTTTACCTCACATTTACACAGGGCAACTCAAACACTGATCCCCACAGAGGAGCCGTTTTACCTCACATTTACACAGGGCAACTCAAGCACTGATCCCCGCAGAGGAGCCGTTTTACCTCACATTTACACAGGGCAACTCAAACACTGATCCCCACTGAGGAGCCGTTTTACCTCACATTTAATGTAATGTAATGTAATGTAATTTACACAGGGCAACTCAAACACTGATCCCCACTGAGGAGTCGTTTTACCTCACATTTACACAGGGCAACTCAAACACTGATCCCCACTGAGGAGCCGTTTTACCTCACATTTACACAGGGCAACTCAAACACTGATCCCCACTGAGGAGCCGTTTTACCTCACATTTACACAGGGCAACTCAAACACTGATCCCCACTGAGGAGCCGTTTTACCTCACATTTAATGTAATGTAATGTAATGTAATTTACACAGGGCAACTCAAACACTGATCCCCACTGAGGAGCCGTTTTACCTCACATTTAATGTAATGTAATGTAATGTAATTTACACAGGGCAACTCAAACACTGATCCCCACTGAGGAGTCGTTTTACCTCACATTTAATGTAATGTAATGTAATGTAATTTACACAGGGCAACTCAAACACTGATCCTCACTGAGGAGTCGTTTTACCTCACATTTACACAGGGCAACTAACACTAATCCCCACTGAGGAGCCCCACCAAACTACGCGGTATTTATGCTCTGTGTAGACGAGGCAGCTTTATTTTACCACGCTGACATGTGTAAATCTTAAATTCATAATGTTAAATGTATTGGTTACATTTCAAAAACATGTCAAATTGTACAGCATGTTTTACAAATTGGATCAATTGCGCGCACTTTTGCAAATTAATTTTTTTCCACAGAAGGTACCGTAAATAGCAATTAGGGATTATCAATATCCTTGCCTCTGAGACGTTTTTTTTCACCCCAGCCTGACAAAACAGTGGCTTATTTTAATGACTACAGCGCACATCGCGGCCTTTGTCTTAAGAGCCGCGGCGTAATCGATCACCATTACGGCGAGCGGCGACTGCATTGCGATCGCTGTTCGCCATCTGGTAGCAGGGGCCCTAATCGCATTACGCTGAATATCATGCGTTTTATGTTGGCTGCAGTCTGTGATGCGATTGTGAAGCTGGTAATTAGTGTGGCGTCTCCATCCTCCGTTCAGGCACAAGCCAGGACGCCCTTGGAGAAACAAAAGCCCCATTCAGATTCTCCCAGACCGCTTTGCTGTTGCGTGTCTGCGGGCTATGCTGGGACATAGCCATAGTGATATATATATGCTGATGCTGGCTACATAATGAGCCTTTGCTCTTTCCTTCCTTCTTTTTAATAGCATTTGGCAGAAAATGGAAGCGGTTGCATTGCAGAGGCATTTCTGCCTTGTCCAAGAATTAATAGGCTACGCTATTCTAACTAACTCGGCTGGCGGCTCTGTTGCCAGCACACAGGATCAGTAAAGCCGCCATGCTTAAGTCAGTTCTGTCCGGGCAATTTCATACATCTGTGACACATGCTCCCTGTAACACCGCCATGTCTGCTACTGTTATACTCAATGCTGATATGACTACCAGTAGCACAGTAAAATGCTTAGTAATACTTTAACTCCAACAGAATATATCCAAGAGCGATCAAATACTCTGTATAGACTAAAATCTACAATTCTGACAGTGAACAGTTTACAATGTAGAAATATCAGATTGCAATTTCTGCAGAATTTTTCTTTCGCATTATAGCTGAAACTATTTTGGTAGGACTGTTTCATTCCAATAATCTCCTGGTGTTGCCCTCTGAAAACTAATAGTTCCTTATAACATGGTCTTCAAATGGCTGTACTAATTACTAAATGTGTACATAGTACAGCCAACTGAACACAACTGAACACACGCTGGTCTCATCTTCCCCAGAATGCATTAAGTATGCTTATTTATATAAACTGTGTCTGAGTAAAGCGACAAATAAATGCAAACAAACCTGTATGTAGATTTATTTATTTATTTATTTGTTTATTTATTTATTTATTAAAAGCAACCCATCTGTCATGGATCATGTCCACGGTCATTATTAGTGTGATTGGGCTGCTTGCTCCTGGCTGGATTTGTATGTGAGCTTCCCTCCTTACAGGAGGCGCATGCTGACCCTTGACCCCAATACAAAAAAAAAAGAAGAAAAAAACATCAGGTTGTCCTATTACGTAAGAGCCCTACCTAATCATGCCTGAAAAAGCCGCAGCTGAAGTCTCTCGTTCCGTCTCTCACGGCGCGGCGTGTCAAGCGCTGGCGTGAAGCAGTGGCTTGTGGGACGTATGTGGGGGCTAACATGAAGGAAGGTGCACGCGCGCGGCAGATCCTCAATACGGGACCGCGCCGCGGGCGATGAAGATGTAGAGCCGCTGCAAAGCCCCGGAGAGCGAGTCACGTGGGCCGCGCGGGGAGAACGCGCCGCGTAAGCTCTTCCGCGGGGCCTCCGACACGATTATTTATCAATGGGGCGACATCTTAACCCACATGACTCTTAATGGAAGCGGCCATTCCTCAAACGCACAAAAAGAGGAAGTGTAGTGGAGTATTGGTGTAGTGAGCTCTATGACTGCTACCGTGGCGACTGTAACCACATAAGGAAAATACATCATTGCTGGGGCTTGGTGGTGGCAAAATGACTGCTAAATTCATTCAATGACAAAATCTGTTGAGAAAAAAAGGCTTAATGATGAAATCTTGACTGAACACATTAAAGAATTACTTTTTGGTGCTACTGTTTGGATGTAATATGCCCTTGTGTGACAAGTGTATAAGTCACATAATCCACAATACAAATAAATGCACAGGAGGTAAAGAGCTCTTTTTAAAGGCCTGTAAAACACCACACTTGTACTGCATGCCTACAATTATGTGCACAAACCTGCGATACACAACAGCCAGAACACAAAATAATTTCATATCCAGTGTCATATTTATCCTCTTTTCATAGCCGCACTGTTTCACATCAACAAGTAATTAAAAAAACCTGCAGAAATGCAAAATTTCCAAAACCTCAGCGTTTCTCCGCCATTGCCGTCGTGTGATATTTTTTCGAGATCTAGATGTTGTTTTTTTTTTCTTTTTTTTTTTTGGCGGGCGTGTCCGTAGTGCGGAGCGGGAATGTGACGCCTACACTGCGCATGTAGCATTCCCCCCCCCCCCCCCCCCGGAATGCGAGCGGGGGCCGTCCGTCTCTCCCGTTCCGTAGGCAGTGCCATTTCAGCAGAGAGCCGCTGGAGAGTCTAATTAACATTGCAATGTACTCCGCTGGCCTTCTTTTCCACGGCTCAGCAACTTCTCTTCTCCTCTCCCACCCCCCTTCCGTTTCTTTCTAAATTTTCTCTCCCTCTCTCTCAATGTTCCCATCCCCCTTAACTGCAGTGCCAAGCACATTTCTCTCTCTCACTTTCTCTCTCCAAAGATTACCTCCAGCAGTGGTTTTTTTTTCATACTCGAGGCCAACGTACAGCCTTTTTCAGAGAACGAGAGAGAGGGAGGGAGAGAGAAAGAGAGAGAAGTGGAAAAGGAATTTTCAGATAATATGATTTGCTCTCCGTGTCTGAGATAATGCTTTTGCATCAATGGTTTCATTGTGAGAATAAAGAAAAGGAGAAGGAGAAGAAAAAACTCCTCATCGCCACTCTACTGGGGGGTACTGCTGTCGCCCGCTCATCTTTACCCAGCATCCCTTGCAGTCGGGTTAGGTGCCAGACACAATGGACCAGAGACGCGTTTGTCCCTTTGACTCTTTTTAATGCGTCCTCTCTTTCTCTCACTCGGCTGATGACTCAACCGCAAGTAATTTTGATAGTGTGCAAATGATCTCATTAAGGCATTAACTTCCGTCTAATCTAGCGCTTTGAGAGCTGCAGGAAGGCGCTGTCTGGAGGCAGGTCTGTCCACGCTGTGCCACTGATGAGGCCAAACGCCTCCGATGAAGACCACCCTGTACTGGACGGCTGAGAGCGGGCCAGACTTTCGCCCTCAGTAGCTTAGCAACTCAATTAAAAGCTAAAGGTTGAACCATACAGCCTAACGGTTGAGAGGGCATACGGTTGATAAACACCCCCCCCCCCCCCCCCACCCCCACCCCTGTGTATCTGTGACCCTTCCCTCCTCCGCACATGCTCAGAAGATCCCAGTCTCAGAGCCGGATGCGACATTAGCGATGTCAGGGGAGGACTTTTTAAGAGAAGCCGTTTCTCTTTCCTCCTTTTCAAAAATCAGCCGTTGCAGATGAGTCCATCCGCGAAACATCCTGAAGAAAGGCGCGACCCATTGGAGTCACAGAGGAGGGCTCCAGCGGGCCCGTCCGCTGCAGCGGCTGCGGGACACACTACATTAGAGAGCGGACATTATCATATCTTCCCCCCATCAGCGTAATTTCGACACGCCTCTGGAAATACCGGGCCGCCAAGGACAAGTGAAGAGAGAGACCACCGGCGGGATTCTCCTGAAAAATGATCGCAGGCTTCACCTCCGTGTTCTCATTCATTTTTTTAAGCGCTTTTTTTAAACACGTTTGTCCGCAGGAGCTTAGCACTGACTCTAACCGCCCCCGGGCACGAGGCAATGAATGTCAGGAAACGAAACCCTGGGGAAGCATTTGGTCGGCCAGCGCCGAAAGAACGCAGAGTACATGACCTTTCCAGGGCTGATGTATGAAGGCCAGGCGCAGCCCAGCCAAGCAAATGCATTCTGCGCAATGTGTTTCATTTCTTCTTGCCTTCCTCCCGGATTGAAAGCCCTAGATGCCCTTTAAGTGTAATTATTTTTCCAGACGGAGGCTAAGCTAATGCTGCCTAGCCAAGGCTGCCAAAGCCTGCCAGTGCCTGCACGGTGACAGATATTCAATGACTTCCCACTGAACTCCATCTGCAGGTTAAAAAAAAGTCAAATGGGTTTATTCGGCGCTGGAATAACTAACGGTTTTTGGAACGCGAATGTGAGAAGGGCCGACTCCAGTCTTATGCTAATATGACCTATACCGTCCAGGAGAGGCTGTGCGCCTTTTTACCAACTTATGACATTTATTAGGAGAACATCATTAACATCTATTAATCATTTAAATAGCAGACATTTATTCAAATTATTTATAAATTGTATTTTTAATGCTAATTGTTTTGTAGCATCAGTCCACACACAGTTTATCTTAGGACTTAAATAAATGCTCACTGAACATAAATTAAAGCACTCATTTTTTCAGAAGAAAACTATACTATATAGTTATATTACATACTACTATATTTGTGAGGAATAAAACTGCAACACTTTTAATTTGTGTGTGAAACTGACAGACAGATGCAAAGGAAAAAATGTTGATTGAATCCAGGCTACTGTTTTGATTTTGTAACCGCTGGCCTACAGGAGTATCATCTGTCTGTAACCCCCACGGCAGACCCTGCTGGGATTGCTGAACGCAGCGGGGCGCGGGACGGAGAGCGCAGGTCTGACCGCGCCCCGGTATGCCGCACGCGCCCAGTGCGGTCTGCCGGAACGAGACGCCCGTTCTGCCGAGCGCCAGGAGCACACACGGGCGTCCTGATGACACGGGACATACCGGATGTGCGCTGCAGCACCAGCGCTTTCATGTTAGCTGTCCTGGCTTTCAAAAATTCTGCAGGGATGACACGTCGACATCGTTCTGCAGTAGCAGCATTTAAAAAATGCTAATCCTTTATTTAAAAGTTTCTCATATATATACATATATAGTTGCCATCTCCAATGGGGCAACTTTCATTAGAAAGTTGTAATTGCATGGTGTTTTAATGACAATTTATGATTAAAATGTTTTATTCATGTATGAAATTCAAAAATGGAGATGCAAGGTTTGTTTTATAATGCTGATAATGTTGCATAAGTAACTGTACCATGTCACAATATACTGTATCTTATATGACTGAAAATGCATTAGTCATTGCCACTTCAGATATGTAACAGTGATATGTTCTCCTTCCTAATTATATTAAAGTTTGCCCAAAGGGATCTGTTTTTTCTTCCCAAGTGAAAACATAATTTTCAAAAATACTTCTTTTGCCGTAATTTCTTGACATTAACGATGTCAGGGAACGACAGCATTGCAATGGAGCCTGTGAGAAAAATCCATCCTCCCCTCCCGTCCCAAACATACTGGGCTTTCAGCGACTTGACATGTCATTCTGCAACATGAACGAAGCTGTGTGACGTCTCATTATTCAGATGGGGGTGGGGGGGGGGGGGGGGTGAAGGTGATGTATTTTGAGATATCCTTGCGTGTGCCTGAGCATGTTAATCGCGGTGAGGAATCCAAGAGACGATATCGTATCCGTGCGCAAACTCTGTGAGGCCAGATTTTGATGTTTCCCTATCCAATGTATTATTATTATGATTATTTATTAGAGCGACTAACGGGGCCATCGTGGCAGGACACATATGCGCATATAAATCCACACTCAGATGAGAGCTGAACGGTAGCTAAGAGAGCCAACAGTAACGGTATATAAGCTAGAGAGCGCACAATCTCACAAGGATTTACTGGAGAAGCTGGAAAAGCTTCTCCTATACGCACAGGTCACCCATTTTCACCCCCTGAATTTTATTTTTGCCTCCAGTTCAGAATTTTAAATATGATCCAATTTCACAGCAGTCCTGGAAGGATGCCCTTTGGTGATAAAAGTCAGATTCGCGAGATTGGGAAGGAGCGGTTCTCAGCACGCTAAAGGTGGGTCTACACGCCTCTCATTTGCATAACCACTTCTGCCCACCAGAGACGGCGAATCAGGCGAGACTTCAGTGGCGGTTACTGTTATCATATTTAAGGCATTTGATCAACAACCTTCGGGATAATTGCAGTTGCAGTCAGTGGAAGAAGGGGGGGTGTTCAGTTATATTAACCCCCTTATTTTCTCTCTCTCTCTCTCCCTCCCTCCTCCCCCCACCCTCTCCTCCCCTCCCGCGGTTTGTCTGTTTCTCTCCTGTGAGGCAGCTCACGGTATCAGGCTGCAGTTCTCAGATGGCTGACGGAAAGCTGGTTTTTTCTCCCCAACCTCCGCTCTTAATTAGCCGATTGTGTCGCCGGCGTCGATGTTTTATACATATTTGAAAACCGAAACCTGCAGCTGAAGGCCCAGCCGCATTTATTCCTGTATATTTCGGCAGACCGTGCACACGGGGGAAATTCGCTGCCTGGACCGTACCCGAGCCGGGGGTACTGGCCTGAACGCAGACGAGCGTAGCGTAGCGCAGCGCGGCGCGGCGTAGGGTAGCCCGCTGGCCCCTCGGGAGACCCGAGCCCATCGGGACGGGGATTGAGGCCTCTGGGAGGGAGAAGCAACAGCAGCACTGAGATGCTGGTGTGAAAAAGGGCACGGGTGGGAAATAACATTGGAAACGGTTCCCCCGGAGATGGGCTTTGATCATGAGTATCTAGAGAAAGGCTGGGGGGGGGGAGGGGGGGAGAAATATGTATGGATGTCAATGCGCCTGGACGAGTAGATCAGGAGCACAGCTGCCAGCCTTGTGAAGGTAACCCCTGGACAGTGACTGACTATGAGCGATGTACTGCGCTGACATAAAACCTTGAGGCTTGTGGATGAGTGGCCCTTCCAGAGGAACAAGCCAGAAGTACCAGGGGGGATGGGGGGGGGGGGGGGGGGGGGGGATCTGTCCGGCCCGTCAGGAGGGGGGCTGCGGCTCGATCGAAAAACTGCTGAGCTGGACGCCCGCACCCCCCCCCCCCCCCGCCCCGGTTCCACCCCCTCTGTTGATGGACGGGCCGCTCGGTGATGGAGCGGCCGGGGCGGGTTCCGCTCGGAGGAGTGTGTCGGACGCTGGCGCCGTCCCGCGGTGTTTAATATTCATCGGGACGGACGGATGACTGCGAATCGAATGGAGGGAAGAATGATTGAGGGACTGATGGGAGAAAAATACGATTTCACTGAGAAGGAAAAAGAGAGCGCTCCACTGCAGCAGCGCGGCCTTTCGGGTCACACGTTTAATGTCTGAGGTCATTTTTAAATGTCCTGCGGCAGTGCTAACCCCGGCATCCTGGTCAAATTCCCACAAAACGGGCCCACCACACCTGGCCACCTAATCATCTCCTACAGTACATCTCATCGCCTCACAATACAGGACCTTCCACTCCCAGCCCCACGTTGCCACTGCGAAACAGAATTGAGTTACCAGTTCACCATAGGTAAAACAAATGACCAACGCTTTCCACTTTTCCCCAGTGTTTCGCTTATGCTGCTGTACGTTCCAACCTACAAGTGAAAATCCTACTTTCCCCCCACCAAAACATTTCAGCCACGTGGATTCCTCTTCAGACTTGCTACAGATCGCCACGGCTACACGCATCGCCACACTCAGCACCTCGCCACGTCTCGTTCACCACAGACATCGCGGGTCACATCCCGCCTCTGGTCATGCGTGTGGCAGTACATGATCAAGGGGGGAGGAGGTTCAGGGTGAAGTATGACCTTTTGGGGCATGTGTTTGTGTGAGTGTTTGTACGTGTGTTTGCATGTGTGCTTCCGTGCATGTGCATGTGCGTGTGCGTGTGTGTGTGCATATATCTGTGTTTCCGTGCATGTGTGTGTGTGTGTGTGTGTGTGTGGAGGGGGCGTGGGACACTGTGATGTTCCTTGACTGACTTGGGTAAAGACTGGCAGTAGGTGAAAATGTGTTGTAAAATATGAGGTGTTGGGGAGAAGGCAGGGATTTGCGGCTGGGGGGAGGTACCGATGACAGGTGACAGACTGTGGTGGGGGTGGGGGGGGGGTCACACTCGTTGTTGCCATGGTTACTTTGTCTCACACAGTATGTCTCCCCTACCGAAGCAGATCTGCCTTGACCCTGACCTTTTTTTCCAATCTGAACACAAAACAAGATCAGGTGTTGCGTTTCTATGCTACAAAACATTCAGAAACCCAGAGTGCCACATTGTTTATTTTGTCTCAATATCTTTTTCACTCTGAATTGTTTTATGTGTAAAGACTAAGAGGTGTAAACACATTAGTCTGGTGCTCTTTCTTGGTTGCCCACTAAATTTAGAATCGACTTTGAGGTGCCTCTTCTAGCATATAAAGCTTTAAAACGGTCTTGCTCCAGAATATCTCAGTGGATTAGTTATCTTTTAATCTCCACCATGATTGCGTCATTCACAAGGTGCTGGCTATTTGAAAGTTCAAAGAATAACTGAAATTACAATGGGAGGCAGAGCCTTCAACGAGGGAGCTCCTGTTTCATGGAATAATCTCCTTTTGCACGTACAAGCTTCACACACTCTGCTCTAAAGCGTAGGCTCAAAACTCACCTTTTTAGGCAATCCTCGAGATAAAGATGTGTGGGAAGGGCAGATCAGGATCACAGAGTTTCCAGGTGAACTGAGCTGCATCCCTGTGCTAACCTGAGGCTGCTGCCCCTTTCCCCCACCTTAACAGACTGTGCCGGTCCCAACCCTCCCCAGGTTCAAGCCCAGGCCTCGACGCAACTGGGGGGCCTAAATACATCACCTCACCCACCTAATATGCACATGAATATAAGTTTCTTTGCTCGGATTTTTCGATTTTACCCGCTAGTTTAAATACCTCTGGCTATAATCTGCCCAACTACCTTGTCTGTTTTCTCTGATAGATTCCCCATTAGCTCCCTATTACCACCGAGCCTATCTTTAACTGCTGACACTGGGCCGGGCAGTGGAGGATGGGCTCCCATCGATATCCAGCTCCCTCCCGAGATTTTCTTTCCCAGCAGGGAGTTATTGCTCACCACCGTTTGAGTGTTTTTTCTTCCCTCTGGGTAGTTTTTTAACTTCATTTGCTGGATTTTTGGGGGTTCGGTTCTGCCTTGCCAGTTTTTCCTATTTCTTGTTTTTCTCTAAAGTGTCGTTGTGAAAAATCACTACGAAAACAAACATGCATTTGAAATAAATCAATACAGCTACCAATGCTCCAGATAATTCAGATGGTCTGCCCCATACTCTCACAGTTCAAGGTTCTGTCTCTGGGCTTTTTGAAGCTGATAGCCCCAAGATCAGTGTTTGGGTGTTTCGTCCTTGTGTGTATGCTTCATTATACAGGCATAAGTTGTCATAGAGCACCCAAAACAGCTCTTATGAAGCAGAACCTCCTTAGACTCTAGAACCTAAAGAGGTTCTGCTTAGTAAAACCTACATTAGTAGAGAGGACATAAGGAACACAGCTGATGACAATCTCACTACTACCAAATGCCACAGCATAACATATATATGTATAGTACCATAGAGTAATGCTACTTGCTGCACTAAAGGTGCAACTTCTGTGATTTACTGATTAGCATGAACCTGTGAAACAATCTTTGTGACAAAACAGTGTGACATCACAATCACATGACTTAATTCCCATTGGGAACAAGGTAAAATATCCTTGGGTTAATTTGAGCGCTGACTCAGACAAACTACACCAGGAACATCTGATCAACAGAGAGGAAAGGCTCTCCTTAATGATACAAGACACAGCAGAGGCATTGCAAAACAAGACACCGAAATAATGATGTCACGCATGTGTGGCAGAGCGCTGCTTGAGGTGGCGTCTGTGCCGATGACCCAGCTGAACCTCAGTGAAATGTCACTTCCAGCGATGCAATCCCACAATGCACTCCTCCATGTCCCACAGCCAGGTGTGAAACCAGGTCAAACGCAACAGCTCTTGCCTGGGTTCTTTATTAACTAACTGCGAGAGCGTGCTAAATGCTGACAGCTAAGATGGTAATACCGCGCACGGGAATTCACAGTCAACTGTTTATCACATGGTACACTCACACACACAGCATAGCTGAGCTGCTTAACTGAGAGTTGTGGGTTTTTTTTAGGACTGACCATAAAAAACAAGATGACTGTATTATTTTAAATTATTTTTTTTTTATAACCAAGCCCCCTGGATAGGCCAAGCTAGCAACTTACATGTTGGGTAAACAGCCTGAAACCCGCAGTGTCCCCGTACCTCCAGTTCAACTCAGCAGTTTAACCAATATCTTAATCTTAATGGTAATGTTAATCGAATATTAATCTTTATTAATCTGTAAAACTCAGTTTTCACTGTTGAGTTTGACTGATTACAACTTAATAATAACATCAGTTCTTAGGCTTTTCTTTCACTCTACCACCTTCACGCAACATCAATATTTTGTAATTGTCTAGGGCCTAGAATGGCAAGAAGCAGGGAAATCGATGTTTTTTTTAAAAAAAAAGGGTATTTCACAATAAAGGTTCTCCGTACAGACATGATGGAAAAGACCCTAATCTCCCTTAAACTGAGAGGCAGTTTACCTCCAACACATCCACAAGCACTTTCTCCCTTGCCCGGGTTCAGTCTGATTTCATGCAATCTAATAAGGCTCCAATCTAACGCTGTTGGGTTCGGCAATTGCGGAAATCGACCAAAATTGCTGGTGTGACGAACTGGGTGAGAAAACTGGAAAAAAAAAACAGAAATATGTAAATCTGTGGGTGAAATCCCGCATTGGAATCTGGACGGTAGCCGGCAGCCTGTCAGCCGTACAGCGCTGTCATCTGTTTCCATCCATGAGGACTGTCATTCCTCCAAGTCAGCATCACCAGGCTTTCCGGAGTCGTAAAAAAACACCGGCTCCCAAGAGAGACTCCATTTGTACTGCAGGTGTTCCAATTACTCGACATACACTTAGCTGTGCGCGCTAATGCTCCACATTCCATCTCCGCTCATTGCTAGGGGCTGGGAGTGCCCCCTGATTGGCGGTTTTTCGTCGTGAATATTCATGAGGTGGCACGGCCAAAGGCGGAACATCTGCAGCTGGCGTGGGCCACTTCCTGTCTCTTTTATGGAGCCTCTGTGATGCAGCAGCGCAGAGGGCGAGAGAGAGAGAGAGAGAGAG